>NC_056745.1:415342862-415512862 GCF_019279795.1 Protopterus annectens | reverse complement strand
TGTAAGTCTGCCCATCTCTCTCCCTCAAAAGATAAGGATAATGTGGTTCTTGAAATGAATTTAATAATTAGTGATAAAACAACACTTGATAGCACTTTTGAAAATAATACCATATGGCAAAAAACTTTGTTAGACATTAACAGTCTGTAGCTAGCTTTTCTAACCCTGCACTCAAAGAGCTGTTGTTAAGGGACCATTACGGATTATGAACAGATTCAGAGGAATTTGAAGAATAACCAAGTAATTCATAACCATACACAAAATAAACATTAATATCAATAAGTAGAATATTATTCTCTACATAACTGCTATGTGTGATGTAAACCAACAGAACAACTTAACGATGTTTCCCCTCTGTCGATTTGAACTCACAACATGCTAACATGTAGGCATGTTTCCTTATAGACTGAGCTAGCAAGCAGCATATACTTTAGCTTCACAAACAAGTATCGCTTGTGTTTATTCAAACTCCTGTGGATAATGGATGAATACAGAAACTTCCAACACTCATTGGCAATAATACTCTAACGAAATAACAGCTATCAACACATAACTGAAAACATGTGTAAGCAGTCAGACAGGCATTCATCTTGGCTTAAAAAAACAGGAAGGTAGTAAGAAAGAAGATATTTATGAGTTACGATTCAGACATATACTGCTACAGCAGGTGATACAGTCATATGGACGGTGCAGTGGTAGCATTGTCACATTACAACAAGAGGTTCTCTGGTTTGATTATGTGCTGGAGTGCCTTCTGTGCGGAATCTGCATGTGCTCCCTGTGTTCATGTGGGTTTTATCCGAATACTCCTGTTTCCTCCCACATTACAAAGAAATGTGTCTGGAGTGTTTCTCCCTGGGCCTCTGCTGAAAATTGGCTTTGTTCCAAGTTAGACTTTCCCAGTAAACAACTGTTAAATAAACATTATAATGAATAACTACAAAATGCATGGTCAACAGCTGCCTAGCCACTGTAAGCATCAGTGATGCATGAGGGCATTCAATATGCGAAATGATGTTGTTTTGGAAAATAGATGTACATCTACAAAGTTCAGAATTATGTATATTATAAACATTATTAAATAAATTAACACCACAGGAATCCAAACAATACTTATATGGAGTGCAATTACCACATCTACTTAATTATCCCAGTGAGATAATTGTCAGAACATCAACTTAATAGTTATAAAATCTATCTATTTGATATATTTGGGACACAGATATATCTCTAAATTCCATAGGAATGCTCAGCTAGTCATAGGATTGAGACACTTACTGTAGGGATCCTCTGGCTTTCTCTGCACCTTAGCGACCCTCCAATGAAGCTCATTCGCATAATTTCAAAGCAGGTCATCATAGCAGCGGTGAACCTGCACTCCAGTTAGCTAGATCCTCATATATCGTCAGTGCCCTCTTGCAATCCAGTTATAAATGTCGATACTCTCAAAGTTTCTTGGCCTGGCTGTTATCAGATACTCCACTCCAAAATAGTATCCTCAGGTCAGTTTGGTGCACAGACACATCACAGCCTCCTGGAAGTAGCCATCTTGGTACTCCAGTGGAAAATGTATTAATGCAGAAATTGAAAATTGCTCACTGCCGGCTCACTCAGTTCATAGGAATCAATGGTCTGATCTGTAAATGTAGCAAAATCAATATTTAAGAGTGGTGGTTATGTCATGTTATCAGATCATTGTTAAATAATGGGCACATGCCACACATGGTACCATTTATCGATACCTATTGGGGTACTTGAGCAGCGCGCCTTGGTTGTTGTTGTTGTGTCTTTTGGATTTTCCCAGTTAGGGGTTGCCACAGCGGAACTCCGGTCTACTAATGATTGGTAGTTGATTTTTACATGCCGAGTTACCAGCCCTGATGCACAACCTTCAACAAAGGTATGCCCATTCATGCATGTCTCCACCCAGAAGATGCTCTAGGTGAGAATCGAACCAGACAGCGTCTTACTGTGAGGCGACAATGCTACCACGGGTACTTGAGCAGTGCACCTTGGTGTTATGCAAAATTTAGACAATTTGCATAGACTTGCACAAATGGGACTCCAAACCCTTGAATTGTAGTGAATCTCATTAATGATGTATAGTGCAAATGGCACTTAAAGATGGGTGCACATTAAGTGCTCTTACTTTCAGTGATACCTGAGTCAGAAGTAGCTGGTAAGATAAACTGGCACCTGCTAATATTTCTGTTTTGGGGAATGTCACATCTGTTAAACTTGGTTATTCTCAAAGGTACCTGTTTAGATTTATTTTTATTAAAAATGTGTGCTTTAATAGAAAAGGTTTAACTTACTAGAGTAATGTTTGATTCACCCTTATGCATACAGGAGTTGACATTTTCCTTAAGGACATGTAGTAATTTCCTATATGCAGCTGTATAGACAGATTTACATAGCAGGTGTGAACAGTACATAAAGACAGATTTATGGATCATCTATATTTCTTGTATGTAGTTCTGTACACTCTGTGGTGTAAGTAGAGAAACCCACAGATAGATTCCATCATTAAATGTATGTACTATATTATTTTGCTGTTATTGATATTTCTTCATTTATGTTTCTTAACAAAAGTCTTAATACTATGTTCATTTACTGTTAAGAATATTTCTTCATTGATGGTTCTTAACAAAAGTATTGTGACTACCGGCTGAAATATATAAAGGATATCTACTCTCTGTAGGCTGCTTACACATCCTGATGTTTTCTGACTCTTTCCATAACTTGTTCAATTGTTAATTTGTGTAGTATTTTAATGTAAAATACATGTAGATGCCTGAGGCACGATGTTGTTGGCTCTGGACCTCCATTTAACAGATACGTAGTGCAAAGCATTCAAATCCCACAGCTAGCCTATACAAATATCACAACTTATGTTGATTTTACAACTGATATGTATGCAGGTACTGTTGTTACTTTTTATATGTCACATTAGTATTTGTCATCAACAGTGTCCTATAGACTTTACATTGCAAAGGAATGCATACTGTTTATTATGACATACCCTGTCTACATATTCATCTGCATAACTAGGCTCCCACAGGAATATGATCATGTACATATCACTGTCTATCAGATTTCAAACTGTCCTGGGGTTGACAACTTCTCCCCACAGGAAAATGGCATCATACTAGATGCTCTGTGACAACATTGAGCAAGACTCCTTGGAGGTGCAGGGAATACATTTTGTAGAAATGAAGTGTGGATCGACATCACCAACATAATTAATATGGTTGGAGTTCACAATAGAGACCATGAGGCCTGTCTATGATGCTGCTCAGACATGATCCTGTGTGAAGCCAATAGGTTGCAATGATGTTAGAGATCAAGGAATGCATCAGTGGTGGACCAACACTGACCCCCTTGATGACATCACAATATTTTTCACCTCCCTACATACAGTGAGAGAGGAGCAACACATACCCAGGGCCGGGTTAGAAGCAGGAGTTCCAGGCTGAACATGTATGTCTTACTTTTCATGACATGGCTAACTATAGAGTAAATTACTGCATATTGCTGTTGCAGGTATATTCATGTATTGTCATTTTTGATTTACAGAAGTAGACTTGAACCATACACACAGATCCACACAGGGCAATGACAATGAACATAAGTCTAATGACATATAGTCTTACAACTGCAGTACAAACACAACAGTGCAACTAACATGCATAATGCTGTCTGCATTAATCTTCATAGGTGCATCTACTTCTGGACAATATCAGGGAATGACAGGTGAGTGTCTCCATATTGTGCTACTGTGACCACTACCTGTTATTTCATCAGCCTCATGTCATGGCAATTGAGTTGATGATCCCTATTGGGACAGAGTTGCATTTGTTCATTATATACATCCAGTGGGTATTTGTCATTAGATGCAATCCATGCTGCTGTGTTGGGGAAACACCTGAGCATCAGTGTTTAATCTGTGTACTCAGGATTGTGGGCCAGATGCTGCCATGTTGCCTGGGTCTGCACTTGTGATTGCATTTTATGTTGTGTATTGTTAAAGAAAATACAAAGATCAATTCATGTAAGGTTCAGCAAGGCATTCTTTATTACTTGCAGCAAGGAGACAAAGCATGTAGGTACAAGGTTTGTCTGATTTTCAATAGCTCAGCCTGCTGCTTTTATACAGTTCTTTGCATGTACACAGCAGGTGCTTATCAGATAATTGCTGACTTACAAAAACATCTCTCAGAATTTAGCTTGACCACAAGGCTTGCCCTGTCAAACCCAGTTTCTGAGTAATAGTCCTTTATCTGTCTCTTCTTGACACAAAATGTATCTGTTGCTAGTGTGAGGCCCCTATCTCAACATTCCATAGCAAGAACAACAGACTTTCAGGTGTCAGCAGCTTTTACAGAGACCACCAGTATTTACACATTTTACATAGAATAAATGTATTAACTCTTAACCCTTTAGGTGCAGAATTGTACACTATATAATTTGTACATTTCTCTAACATTTCCCCCTTTTAATACTTTATTCTTATTGTTTAATGAGTCTAAAACACGTTTATTTCATCTCTTGAGCATTTCCATCCAGAGCCTTGCAGTCAGAGAGTCATTCAGCTTAGGCTCAAGAAAACAATTCTTCTGCTTCCAATTTTAGTAGTTCTTCATATTCAGTACTTTGTTGGTACAAGGTTTTTGTGACTGAGGCATCGATAGTGCTTTCTACCAGTCCACGCATGCAGGGGACACAACAGCATCCACAAAACATCAATATCGCTGCTCCAACGCAAATGGCAATTAACAGGTTCATCAAGACACTGGCCCATCCCCCAAACCATCTCTGGAAAAAGTCTGTTAAAGGATTTTGACCTGGCTTGGTCAAGGCAGATACTTGCTGAATCATTTCGAGATGACTATTTATTTTGTGTTCGTTGTCTGGAATAAACAAACAGCATTCCTCCTGGATTAAAGCGCAAGTACCTACCGTCGCCGCCAGGGTGAAATCGAGAGCCATACGATTTTGAAGTACTACTGCTCTCATAGCTGTCAGTTCATCAGCCACTAATTCTAGGGCAGAAAAAGTTGCGTTGCTCAGCGTTTCAAGCAGCTTGGACAACTTTCTCAGTTCCCAAATTGATTTTACTGCTCCATACTGAGGTATTATGCCGGCCCAAGATATGACGTCATCACCGAGGTCCATGTGTGACAGTCCTTTGTCACTGACGTGAGCCAGATCATGGTGATATATCCATGATGCATCGATCTGGCCTACTGGATTAGTAGGCTTTTTTACCTCTCGAACGTTTCGGATCTTCCCTTGAGGTAAAGCCGTTGTATGTCTGATAGCTGGAACTAAGTAACCCAAGAAGCAGCTACCAGACCAATTTCCTGGTAGCCATTTATAGGCTTTTCTTCCACACATGAAGTAGCAGTTTTCCACTTTGGCAGTGATATTGATAGGGCTTAAATGATCTCCCATCTGCCAATTCTCGGAATATTTTTCTATAAATGACTTTTAATTCTTGGGTAAAATTAGTCGTGGCATTTTCACCTTCCAAGAATCTCCTTACACATGAGAAATTTGCCGAGCACTCAGCATTGTCTAATGTACAGTTGTAATTTACTGTGATATTGCAGTCGCTCTGCCCCATCCGCATAGTTCCATGTTTCTTAAAACACAAAGTGCCATTTTGTCGCTTGAACAGCTGTAGCGCTATCCTATCTCTCGATGTTACATTTGTAGTCTCATTAAGCAGATCCTTCCAAGTTTTGGTTACTCCCAGAGGGATCATATTTAATGGTAACCCCCCCCATGTGCAGTAGGTAAGGCTATACATATCCAACAATTTGATACATTAAAAGTGTCTGCATATGCAAACTTGATAGCCTGATATGTGTTAAAGGCAGGATGCCATACTGTGCTTTTTCTTGGTTCAGTAAATGTGGCGGAAAAGAGAAATGGCCATAGCAGAAAAACAATGACCACAATAACAGTCAATGAGATTACCACACAATATTTTTGTGGAGAAGGTTGTCGTTCCATTGTTCTGTTTTCTTCGGTTTTCCCAAAAGGATGGAGTTCAACTTTCTTTGGTGCAATCATGTCACTTAATCTGGGTATTTTTATCTTATTCTCCACCCTATAGGACCTTAGCACCGATGATTGCTTCACTGGGTTTGAGACAGATCAGTTCCTATTGATCTGACCCCCCTTTGTAGCCAGAATTTTGTGCTTAGGTTCCTGATGGAGAGGTAAGATCTTTACCCAATTCGAATTTCTTCACTAACTTGCAGTGTGTCAGATGGATCCACGAAGCTCGTTCTGCGATCTTGTCTGCAGTTGGTGTCAAAAGAAGCACCTGGTAGGGACTTTCCCACTTCGGTGATGCCCAGTTCTTCCTCTTCATGATTTTGATCCGCACCCAGTCTCCTGGCATCACTGTTACTTCCGGCATCTTAGTCTGCTCTGAACCTGAAACAGAATTAGACTGCAACACATGTTTAGAATTTAACAGTTTCTTCATATATTCAGCTAATGTAAGATCAGCTTCCTGGTCTGAAGGCATGAGAGGTTTCCATTGGGGTGTACAATATGCCCACCCATACAGTTTCTCATATGGGGTAGCCCTTTTGCTGAGGGAACTGTTCTCATGTTCAACAGTGCCAGGGGTAAACAGTACAGCCAGGTTTTTCCAGTTTCAGCCATTAGTTTCCTCAGTTTACTTTTATGTATACCATTATGTCTTTCGACCAACCCTGCAGACTGAGGATGATAAGCACAGTGATTTTTTAGAGAAATACCAAAAAACTTACTTAGCTGTTGTATAGTTTGGTTTACAAAGTGTGTTCCGTTGTCACTATATATTCTCTCCGGAATGCCAAACCTAGGGATAATTTCTTTCACAAGAACCTTTGCTACTGTAGCTGCATCTGGGTTCCTGGTTGGAAAAGCTTCCACCCACCTCGAGAACATATCTATAATGACAAGGCAGTACTTCTTGTTTTCACATTTATTTAACTCTATAAAATCCATGCAAATGATGTGAAACGGGTATGGAGGTGTGGGAAAACTCCCTTGACTGGGCTGTACTGCTCCTTGTGCATGATATCAATTGCAAATCTGACATGCTAAACAAAATTCTTCAGAGTAGTTTGAAAATCCATATGCAGTGAACACCTGGTTCACTATCTGTACCATTCCCCCTGTTGAGACAAGGCACTGCCCATGGCTCAATAATGCTGCATAACGAAAAAAATTAGAGGGTAATATTGGTTTCCCTTCTTTTGAGATGTACAAACCGTCTCTGAAGACGGTCCCCTGCTTTAACCAATGCCTTTTTTCTACCTGTGTGGTCAATGATTGCATTGCTTGTAGCATATCCAAATTTAGACTTTCAGAGGGTTCTAAATCTTCTACAAGGTTTATACAAGCTTCTGCGGCTGCTTGCTTTGCAGCAGCATCAGCTCTCGCATTACCTTTTGAAATAACATCCTGTTGTTTTGTGTGAGCTGCACATTTGCAGATAGCCAAACACTGAGGCAATTGAATGGATTTTAAAAGATCTAATATGAGCTGTGCATGATTTATGGGTGTACCAGTTGATGTAATCATACCTCAGTTTTTCCATTGCTGTGCAAACACATGCACCATGGAAAAAGCATGTTGACTGTCAGTAAAAACATTTGCACGCTTACCTTTAGCTAAAATACATGCATGAGTGAGTGGAATCAATTCTGCCGCCTGTGCGGACGAATGTTGTGGTAAGGGTTTTGCCTCGATAACCTCTGTGTCGGATACTACAGCATAGCCCACTAGGTTTTGTCCTGCTGGGTTCTTTTTGCATGAGCCATCTACATAATATATTAGATCAACATCTGTTAAAGGTATATCTGTGAGGTCTTTTCTAGGTAATGTCATCTGCTCAATCTCCTGTAGGTAGTGATGTGGAGTACCATCTACAGGGGTAGGGAGCAGAGTTGATGGATTCAGGGTTGTGCATCT
This sequence comes from Protopterus annectens, assembly GCF_019279795.1. Classification (NCBI taxonomy): domain Eukaryota; kingdom Metazoa; phylum Chordata; order Ceratodontiformes; family Protopteridae; genus Protopterus; species Protopterus annectens. Next base: position 415,504,885 of record NC_056745.1, on the reverse strand, counting down.
TTCGATTGTCATGTGAGGTTGGCTCAGCAAAACAGTCATGCAGGAGAGATGTCTAGCTGGGGAAATTCACCCCAGGGATCACGTCAGTCGCCCTGCTAGACAGGGGTCCAGGAAAGTAAATAATGTGGGAAGAAATATTCAGGGAATTGTTATGGCTAGGCTTGTATAGGCCCTAGTGCTGATAGCCTAGTACTAACCTATGAACCTATGAACCTATGAAAGGTATGCTACCTTTTCTTGTAACAAAATAATTGCTACTGCATGAGTGACCTTAAGGGTGAGTGGACAAAACCACTGAGGCCAAAGCCTGCACTGCCATAGCAGCTGCAACAACCGCTTGAACACAGTGGGGTAAGGACAGTGCCACCGGGTCTAACTGTGATGAATATTAAGCAATGGGACGTTGCTTATCCCCATGTTGTTGTGTCAGGACTGATGTCATGTAGCCTTGCTTACAGTCTACGGTTTGAAAAAAGCGCTTGTAATAATTTGGTAACCCCAAGACAAAAGAGGATGCTGTTAACTGTTTCAAGTTACAAAAGGCTAAATCTGCCTCCAGTGTCCAAATCACCGGGTCCTGTGCTGCCATAGGTTTTTTGTATATGAGGTCAGACAAGGGTGCCACTTCCAAAGCATAGTTTGGAATCCAACTTCGACAGAAGTTAGTCGTACCCAAAAAGGACATAATTTCCTTTTTGGTAATGGGTTTTGGAGCCTGCAAAATAGCTATTTTTCTGTCCTCATCCAAGGTTCTACCTCCATCAAATATTATATAGCCCAAATATCAGACCTGTTCTTTCCAGAGTTGCAATTTTTCTTTATTCACCTTGCGTCCCTCAGCAGCTAAAAACCGTAGTAATGCTAGTGTGTCTTCTCGGCAAGCTTGTAAAGTGGGAGCTGCTAATAAAATATCATCTACATAAAGCAGGATTTGACTATTTTTCGGTGGGCTAAATCTTGCTAAGTTCCTTGACATCTCTTGTGAGAATATCGTGGGGCTCTCACAATAACCCTGCGGTAGTTGAGTGTATGTGTATCTTTTACCCTGAAATGTAAATACAAACCAGAATCTTCTGTCCAGATGTATCGGAATTGAGAAAAATGCATTACTAATATCTACTACAGAAAAATATTTCTGATGGGGTTTTAACACATTTAAGAGTGTATATGGATCAGGTACCATAGGTGCCCTAGGTATTACTGCCTAATTTACAGCCTGCAGGTCTTGAACCATGCGCCACTCTCCATTTGCCTTTTTAACTGGGAACAAAGGTGTGTTACATGGTGAATCAGGAGATTCAATTAACACACTACCTTTGAGGAGTGCAGCTATAATGGGCTTTATCCCTGCCTCTGCATCTTTTCTCAGCAGGTATTGATGTTTTTGAGGTCTAAATGTTAATTTTGGAGTACTCACCACTGGTCCTGCCATGCGAATGAGGCCTACATCTGATTTCCCTGTGGACCACAGTTTGTCTGGAATACCTTTCAGGGCATTCTCTTCCTCCTATAACAGGAGTATTTGTCAAGTATTTTTGCGAAAATGCAGGTGTACTGCTGGCTTAGTTTACATTACCCAGTTCAATTTTTGTACCTGTACTCCCGGCTCCGAGATTCCCTCCATGGTCTGTTTTTCCCATCTGGTAATCTTCCTGCCCAATTCTACCCATTTTGTGTTTCTGTCTTTAGTGAGGCTTACATGTGGTAGGAGGTCAGATTTGTAAAGTGCTGTTATTTCTTTAGGCAGAGAGCAGCTGTTTATGCTATTTCCCATTGTGTCCCAGTATAGATTACGTAACACTAGCCTTGCTGTGGGACATTTAAACAGCTTATCTCTGTAGTCTTCATCTGGCCCTTGTGTGTCACGAAAATACAGGGTGCAGTGCAGTAATGGCTGCTTCTTAATATCTAATGAGGGAAATTTACTAATGGCCAAATCCATTAATTCTTTGGTTACAGTCCCTGGGCCGGTAGTAAACAGGTCCTGACTGTACCAGTAAAACATCTCACCACTTGACTGCACTACGCAGGCATTATGCACTTCGCAGATGTCAGCCTGTCATTGTGCTTGCATCCCTTGTATAGTCAGAACCACTGGTATGCCAAATAACTGCATAAAATCTTTGCCTAAGAGATTTATTGGGTATTTTGCAGACACTACAATTTTACTTTTCTGTGTCAACCCTGTTACAGGATCTGTGATTATAATTTTGTGTGAGAGAGGCTCCCGGTATAGCTGCCCATTTGTAGCCTTAACAAATATGTAATCCAAAGACCATGTATACTCCGATAATTCGGAGTGATGTATCAGGGTCCGTGAAGCCTCAGAATCACACACAAAGCTAACCTCTCTTCCTTCCACCAAAAGGGTGACTTCTGGCTTGATATCTGCTAAAAAGAGTTCCAAGCACAGAAGTGCCAAGTCTAATACCTCATCACTTTCATTTTCATTGTCATCCCCTCCCCCATCCTGTGCTTCCTCTACTTTTACTTCTACATTACCATTTATCCTGGTTTGTATTGTAACCCTTCCCTGTGCTTCCTGACTATCATATAGTCAGTTATCACCTTCTTGTTCATTCATCCTTGACCTATTATTCCTTTTGCAATCCCTTGCCATGTGACCTTTCTTCCCGCATTTAAAACATTCTGCTCTCTTTTTACATCCCTCAAAATCTTCTGACCATTGGTCAGACTGCCTACCTTCCCTATTTTTGCCCTTTTTTCCTGTCTGTACCAAGTATACCTCAACCCTGTCTTCTAATGAAAATACCAGCATTTTCTTTTTCTTTTTGCTATTAAAGTGCCTCTCAGCATGCCTTGCATACTCGAGCAGTGGTTGTAATCTGCTTGTACAGTGATCTATCATGTGTTTTGTAATAAAACTACTAATAGGAGCACTGCTCCCTTTCAGAAAGGCATTTTTTAACTGTTGTTCATAGGGGGAGTCTGCTGCTTGGTTGTCATTGATTTGCATCCCACAATGATTATTAAAGCACTCTATGAGCCTAGCAAAATAGCAGTCGACTGACTCGCCTTCTTGCTGGATACACTGATTAATGCAGGTCCAATCTGCCCATGGTCACCACTTTTCAGAAATTCGGTCTGTAAGCCCTGTCACCTGGGCATTTAATCCTACGTCGTTATGCGGAAGGGGTCTCTGCTGAGCGTCATGAGGATTCCGATCACCACAGACCATGTGCCAGTCTGGACCTATAATTTGTCTTACCACTTTTTCTATCTCTTCTCCGTTTAGGTTATAGCTTAACCTCATACCTTGTAGGTCCTCTGAAAATTTTTGAAAGTTGACCCTAGGGTGAGGAATACCCTCAGTAGCCTTCTGAATATCTTCGGGACTCCAGGGTCTATATACTAATAAAGTAGGGTTTTGGTTATCCTGACCTGCTCTGGGATTAGGTACTTCTATAAGTGGGCACATTTCTTCCTCCCCAGTCGTAGCTTGTGCATTATTAAACACCCTCCAAACCTCAAGGGTCTTGTCTTCGTTATCTATATCCTTTGTTCTGGACCTTGTGCCTATGGGATCCCTAACCTTTACTAACTTCATTCTCACAGGGTCTTTGTCTTTTGAACCCATAGGGTATAGCAGAGGTGCTTCATGCTGGTTATTTGTCCCATATACTGGTGGGGGAGGGGGTGCCGAAGCTAGTACTAGGTGATTGTCTTGCCTGTCTAAAAACTGTTTTAAAGTTCTTATCTTTTTGGTCTCTGCGATTTGCTTCCTCCAGCCACCTGTGCACCTGAGGAATTCCTAATTGTCGCTGTTTTTTAACTTGCCCCTTGGAGTCTGCTTTTAATTGCTTTATCAATTTGAGAAGCAAGGATTTATCTAATTTTCCGTGAAAATCATACTTAGTTATCCATTTTGTAAAATATCTAACATTATCTGCGCGTTGTACCTGCATATATTTACCATCTTCTGTTAATGGTGGGTCTTTTGATGTTTTCGCACCACAGTTATAATTACCCATTTGCTCACTACATAGCTACCTTTAGTAATTCTACCTATTACCTTCAATTTATACGTGTACCATGGATTTTGTTTTAGTCTCTTCGGAATGACTCTCTAACCTTCTACTATCCTGTTCACCTAGTCTATGACAGAACTGCAGTTTTTCTCTGTCCCTGACTGAATAGAATACAACCTAACAGAAATGCATTTTCCTTTCCCTGACTGAATAAAATACAATCTAACAGAAATTAATGCACTTTCCTGTCCCTGACTGAATAAAACAGAATAGCAAAAACCACCTTACCTGAGCCTACATGATTGACCACTGATTCACGGATACCCTTCCTTCAATCGCAGATCAGAAGGTGACTGGCCTCTTTTGACGACAATTCAGTCGGAGGTCTTTTATATTGCAGAGAGGGTTCCGGTCCGAAGGACCAATCTGTTAAAGAAAATACAAAGATCAATTCATGTAAGGTTCAGCAAGGCATTCTTTATTACTTGCAGCAAGGAGACAAAGCATGTAGGTACAAGGTTTGTCTGATTTTCAATAGCTCAGCCTGCTGCTTTTATACAGTTCTTTGCACGTACACAGCAGGTGCTTATCAGATAATTGCTGACTTACAAAAACATCTCTCAGAATTTAGCTTGACCACAAGGCTTGCCCTGTCAAACCCAGTTTCTGAGTAATGGTCCTTTATCTGTCTCTTCTTGACACAACATTTATCTGTTGTTAGTGTGAGGCCCCTATCTCAACATTCCATAGCAAGGACAACAGACTTTAAGGCGTCATCAGCTTTTACAGAGACCACCAGTATTTACACATTTTACATAGAATAAATGTATTAACTCTTAACCCTTTAGGTGCAGAATTGTACACTATACAATCTGTACATTTCTCTAACATGTATGCCTGTGTCTTTTGCCACCTATGTCCTCCTGCTCCTCCTCTAATACCTGTAGGATGTCATCTTCAGACATCTGGGGTCCTTGGGGTAGTTCACCACACCTGCAGCTGGAAGGCTGCCATGTGCTCTAGTGACCATGTTATGCAGCATGGCACACAGTGTTATCATCTGTGCTGCCTTCTCTGGTGTATATTGCAGTGCACCCCTGGATGTGTCCAGACATCTGAATCTAGCTTTCAGTACATGAAACACACACTCTGTAATGTTTCTGGTTGTTGTGTGTGCTCTGTTGTAGGGTTCATCTGTAGGGTTTGATGGTTCACAGTAGGGTGTTATTAGCCATGGCTCAAGTGGATAACTGCAATCACCTGTTGTGTGGAATAAAAATACATTTGGTCAGTATAGACATTGTTGAGAGGGGTATCCTTAGCATACATCCTACCTGTGTCCCTGTACTTACCCAGTAGTACTTCCTCTGGTATTTTATCTTGCTGGAATGCAGCCATTAATCCACTTTTTCTTTATATGGCAGCATTATGGACACTTCCAGGGTGTGTTGCCATGATGTTTGTTATGCTGCTATCTGCTGCACACACAAACTGGCAGTTCAAGGATGGCCAGCCCATTCTGGTTATGTACTGGTCTTCTTCAGGATGTAGTGGTATCTAGATAGCTATGTGTGTGCAGTCTACTTCATTAAGTACATAGGACAATGCTGAAAAACTCGTGCATTACAGTTCTCCACTCCATGTCATGGATGGAAAGTATCCACATTGCTGTACATTACTGCCAGTAACTTTGCCAAAATACAGTGGGCAGCTGTCTCTGACACTCCCACAGCATCCCCTATGTGTTTCTGGAGTGTCTATATTATATTGTCGCAAGCTGACAATATTGAATCTGATATTGTCGGCACGAAAATATCGAAATCAAATAATGTCGGCCAGGTAAACAGAAATCTCTGTAGGGGGAGATTTCCATTTACCTCGATGTAGTGCAGTCTCGGAGATGGTATATTTAAGTAGCTGGGGGTGTGGGGGGTGCAGGGGAGCTTGCCCCCCTGCCTATGCCCTTTAGTTTTTTTTTGTTTTGTTTTTTTATCCCCTTTCGATATTTTACTGCATCAATCAATTGTGTTCGACATTTATTGCTTCGATGCAGTAAAATTTCGATGAGGTAATATAAATGCATTTCTGGAATGTCCCAGATGGAAGTACACCCAGGCTAAGGCACACCTTGGTTTCAAGGAGGATGGGGTTTACTCTCAGGATAAGTACAGACATGTGAGGGGGAAAATGTTGCAGACAGCCTGCAGCAGTTGTCTGTCTAGCTGGTACCTGTCAATTATTTGCTGTTGCTTTGTTACAGCATTGCTCTGACTGTAGCTGGCTGCCTTCTAGGATGCACAGCTGCAGCCTCATTTATGCCTTGTATCCCTGCAGCCTGTTGCAGTTCATTAACTGCAGGTTGCATTTTTATATTCTTTTTTTTTTCGGTATTATTATGGAATTTGGCAGAATCAGTAGTAGTAACTTCTGTTCCTTGAGGTCCATATAGGATATACCAAAGATTTCAGAAAAAGAGTCAGCATTGCAGTTTGTTGCATTTAAATTGCATTGGGTGCTCACAATGTGTTTTGTAATCAGACTGGCATATGCAGAATCCGTAATTGTCCTGCACTGAGAATTTGTGCCATATAAATGCTAGCATGTTTTATACATATATATATATATATATATATATATATATATATATGCATATATATATACATATACAGTATATATATATATATATATATATATATATATGTGTGTGTGTGTGTGTGTGTATATATATATATATATATATATATATATATATATATATATATATATATGTGTGTGTGTGTGTGTGTATGTATGTATAAATAAATTCATTTATTTATTTATTTTAGTTATTTGACATTTGTTAACTGGGTTGGTCCAACTGGGCTATGAAGCCCTTTTTCAGTGGAGACCTGAGGAGAAAATCTCCAGAGAAAGACAAGTTTAAAAACACAACACCATACATATTAATATACACATGTATACATAGTGTATTCAAACTGGCAAAAGAAAATATATATACAGACAAAGGAAATTCATCTTATAAATGAACATATAAGAGTACAAGAGTAGTACTGAGGTTCAGAAGCCATGGTACTTATCAACTGTATAATACAAAAAGTTACATTCCTTCTAACAGTTACCATTGGAGAAAGACTCATGGTTGGTAGAATAACATGAGGGCTTAAAAAGGGTAGTTGTGGTATAGTGAAAGAGCTGAGTAGGGAAGGGAGGGAGCAGAGGAGGGGGAGTAGTTTATGTGGGAGTAGGACGAGGACAGATGGAGTTGGGGAAGAAATATTTGGTTATGGAGTTCAAGCCATTGTAGATTTTTTAGAGCTGTACAGTGGTGAGAGCAGTAGGGAAGGTGGGCAGCAAATCTGGCTATTTTGTTGTAAGTGGATTCAAGTTTAGATAACAGATTGGACTGAATATTGGTAAGAATAGGGGCTGCATAAAGTAAGGTTGGGAGAAGGAAAGTCTATGCTACAGACTGTTTAGCATTATTAGTGAGGTATTTTTTATGTCTATGTAGGAGACCAACTTTTTGATGTCTCTTTTTGATGGCTTTCTGAATACTTTAGTTGGTCATCTATGATTACACAGAGAAGTTTAGTATATGGTTCTACAGAGATAAGTGTTTTATTAAAAGAAGATACTGTGAAGGTATTTTTGTGTTGTAAAGATCTGGGGAGGAAGAGTAAGAGTTTTGTTTTTTTAGGAATGAGAAGTAGTTGGTTATCAGAGCAGGAGATAATAGTGGAGTTGTTGGTGTATTGTATTAGTGAGGAATTTGGATAGGCAGTATGTAGGCTATTTTAAAAATTATTAAATAGGAAAGGTCCAGGGATTGAACCTTTGGGACACCTGTTTGGATAGGGAGGAAGAGGGAGAAGGTTGAAAGCCATTTGATGGATTGGGATCTGCTGGAGAGGTAAATGGAGAGCCATAGAATAGTAGAAGAGGAGAGGTTAAGTGAAGAAAGTTTTGAGAGAAATAGGGTATGGGAAATGGTGTAATAGGCTTTAGATAGGTCAAGGAAGAGGCATAAGACTAGTTTGTTATGGTCCCCTGCTTTGGTGATAGTCTCTGTAAATAAAATGAGAGCTGTAGAGGTATATGTACACCTGATATAATGTGCTAGTAAGATGAATCTTCTTTCACTGATAAACTGTTTAGATGGACCACGATTGTAGGTTGTGATAGAAGCAATGTTTTACTTTTTCAAATTCACTTTGTTGAGCCAAAGTTTGGTGGATTCCTTTTGGTCAGATGTAATTTTCACAAATGCTGCACTGAGCAATGCTTATATGGGTGTTACATTAAATGGAATGGCATTTTTGTGGCTAGTCATTGGCATATTGATCATAAAACTCAATGAACTTTTACAATTAAACCTATCCTTGGTCTAAAGTCATTGGCATATTGATCATAAAACTCAAGGAACTAGAGTTAAAGATATGGCCTAAAGTCATTGGCATATTGATCATAAAACTCAATGAACTAGAGTTAAAGATATGGTCTAAAGTCATTGGCATATTGATCATAAAACTCAATGAACTAGAGTTAAAGATATGGTCTAAAGTCATTGGCATATTGATCATAAAACTCAAGGAACTAGAGTTAAAGATATGGTCTAAAGTCATTGGCATATTGATCATAAAACTCAAGGAACTAGAGTTAAAGATATGGTCTAAAGTCATTGGCATATTGATCATAAAACTCAACGAACTAGAGTTAAAGATATGGTCTAAAGTCATTGGCATATTGATCATAAAACTCAACGAACTAGAGTTAAAGATATGGTCTAAAGTGATGCTAGAAAAGATGTTTTGTTTTCACCATTCTTGTCATTATGGTCTTACATCAAAGCTGCTCTACTCGGAAATATTGTTTCAACTTTTACAATTAAACCTATCCTTGATTCTTCCAGACAAACCAGTTCTATTCATAATATTATGTGTGTTAAAGTATAAATACATGTGCAGATATCCAAAATAAACATACTCAAATTTTCTTTATCAGTAAATAGATACATTCTAGTACAAAGAAACAAGAAAGTGCCTCTTTTTGATCCTCTCCTGTCGCTGTTTATATTCAGAGCTTGACTTCTAATGCTCAGAAGCTGAAAAATATGCAGTTAGGATTTGGTTTAGGTATAATGGTTAGAGTTAAGACTGAGGTTAATGTTAATGTTAGAGTTTGGTTTATTATTGAGGTCAGGGTTAAAGTTACAATTAGACTTAGGGATTTGGACTGAAAAGTAAGTGTAATAATTACAAATACTGTGCATTTTCTGTTAAAGCATGTACGGAAAGAAATTTGAAGTTTTTCATTGTCAGAGCTTTGAACTTGACTCAGGCTTGTCTTTGATGTGCTTGTTTCCAATTAGTGGTTTAAACCATGGTTTATTAAGTTAAAACAAGAGATGCGCATGCAGGCACGTGCACGCACACACGCACACACGTGCACACACGCGCACATGCACACGTACACACGTGCACACACACACACACACACACACACACACACACACACACACACACACACACACCAAAGGATAAAAAGGTCACACAGTCAATCTATGAAAAAAGACTGAGCCAAGCTAGAGTCTTCACTGTGTAGAATCTTAAACCTTTTGTAGTGGCATCCCATGAGATATAGGCAAGTGACCCTTTAAGGAAATATACAGTTTTTCATCTACATGGCTTCTGAATGCCCATGACTTTTAATTTTTTAAATCTTTATGTGTGTGTGTGTGCATGTGTGTGTGTGTGTGTGTGTGTGTGTGTGTGTGTGTGTGTGTGTGTGTGTGTGCACGCACGTGCATGCGCATCTCTTATTTTTGCTGGCATTTCAGCTTACAAATAATGAAAAATACTAGAAAAAAAAAAGATTGCAAAAGGAAAACAGAGTTTTCTTTTGGGATTCATTAACCAAAACTCTAACAGTAAACTTAAATATACTTTATCTGACTATAGGTAGTACTATGGATAGGATATTTCTCTTGTAAGGTATACTGCTGGGGTCAGGGACAGAGTGTAGGTATGGCAAGCATTCATTAGTAAGGATACGTGGGAGGGGATTCATCTGTTGCATGCATGGTTTTCTACAACATGTTTTCTGCAACTTGCAAACCTTTCACTTGAGTATCATGTTTGTACTCACCAACGATATGTCTATGTGTTATTTTGCATTGAGTAAATGACTGACTGACTTCAGTAACTTAATAATGGGATGTGTACACCATGTGCTTTCCTAGGTAGTCGTAAACAACGCAATAGTGTTATTTATTTATTTGATTATTTATTTTGACATTTGTTAACCGGGTTAGTCCAAGTGAGCTTCTGCCCATTTTCAGAGGAGGCCTGGGGAGAAAAGCTCCATACCGAAACATTATCAAAGCACTCAAAACGTTAAGTGCAGAAAACTTCAAATACAGGATAAAGTTTAATACAGAGGTAGCTGTAGGTACAAAAAATCTCAGTCATAGTACAGAAATATATAAATCAGCAGGCAGTGAAGTAGATGATCCAGAAGACATATTGTGCTTACTATTGATACATATAAATCTCACAGGGCAGTACAAAGTAGAACAAATCAGCAAGCTCTGGAGTACAAAGAAAAATATGAAAAAAAAAGTACTGCCCAGTGGAATAGACGAAGGCAGTGCAGAGGTGGAATGGAAAGGAGAAGGGAGGAGTAGGTTGTGATTATGCTAAAAGTACAAGGGGTGGCTTAAAAAGGGTGGGCAAGTGGGTTAAAAGACTCATAGCAATAAGAAGCAACATGAAGAAGAGAGTTCGCTTGGGCTTTGGCATGAGCAGATCCCTGAGTTCAGAAGAGTATCTTTGAATGCTTTTTTAAGATGTGGGTATTGGATATAGTTCTGAGGCTCACCAGAAGGTTGTTCCAAGCTAAGGTAACAACATATCTGTATAGATGTTGGCCAATGGTTCTTTTAGGCTTATAAACGTCCAAGAGGAATTGGTCAGAGCTCCCAAGAGAGTGAGTGAGAGTATAATAGGAGATGAGGGGTGAGATGATGGGGCAGGAGGAAAATTTGTGGAGGATGGAGTGAATAAGAAGTAGGAGCTGAAGGGGGAATTCTAGCTAGGGATTTGAGAGAAAAGCAGTGGTGTGAGTTGTAGGTTTGGTTTACTGTGAACTTAGTGACTTTGTTATAAGTGAGTTCAAGCTTAGACTTCAGAGAGGATTGTAAGTTGGTTAAAATCAGAGAGGCATAAAGTAGACTGGGAAGAAGGGAGACATAGGCAAGGGAAAGGCTAGAGTCCTTGGTGAGGATTTTTTGTTCCTATAGAGCAAGCCCAGTTTTTGGTGTATCTTTTTTATGCAGTTTTGAAGGTGTAGATTGAGTTTTAGTTGAGCATCAACGACAGCACTGAGGAGCTTGGCGTGTGTTTCCACATTAGTTGCTATCTTATCAAGAGACTTGATAGCAAATGAAGATTTATGATGAGAAAAAGATCTTGGGAGGAACAAGAAAAGTCTGTTTTTTGGGGGAATTGAGTTTGAGTTAAAGTGTGGAGGTGAGAGAGATTGTCAGAAGTGGAGATTAGTGGAATCATCCGCATATTGTATAAGAGAGGAGTGAGAGCAGGAAGTATGAACTCAGTTTATAAAGATGTTAAATAGTTGTGGTTTGAGAATGGAGCCTTGAGGTACAGCCATTTTGACAGGAAGGAAAGGTGAGCTGGAAGAGAGCCACTTGGTGGACTACTGTATGTTGGTAAGGTACCTTGAGGTCCATGTAAGAGCATACCTGTCAACCTGTTATAGCAAGAAATCTGGACAAAGCAATAAATAATGGGGGGACAAAGGCCCAAAAATAGGTACACTTTTTAAATATTGCTCTTACAAACTTAAAAAGTAGCTAGAACAACAGGTTTTGCAATGGTATGAATCTTCTGAAGGGTATGAAGTCTGAAACTCAGATGACTGTCATTATTTTCTGACTTCGACCCTCAATAATTTGTCAGTGGTTTACCAGAAAATTACTTTTATGAGAAATGGATCACAAATATGAGGCAAAAATCTGGACTGTCTGCGAAAATCTGTACAGTTGAGAGGTATGTTAACAGTAGATTAAGGTCAAACAATTTAGTGAGGAGCTTGGGGTGAGAGACAGTGTCAAAGGCTTTAGAGAGGTCTAGAAATAGACAGGAAACTAGTTTATTGTTGTCTCTGCTTGAGAGATAGTATATGTGAAGGAAATTAGAGCTGTAGTTGTGCTATGGCCCGGTCGGAGGCTGTGTCATGTAGGAGGAGCAAGCAATCTGCACTGCAGTTGAAGTAACATTTAATGAAATGGAACCCCCTGGGGTTGATGTCCTTTATTCCTGCAGAATCATTCAGTACCCTCATAACAATATGGATATATTCTATGTCACCTAGAACTGCAGGAATGCCAACAAGGGCACATAAACTCTGCATTTTTATATATTCTATTCCTATTTGTTGAATATGATGTGCTCCTTGCTATGTTGCAGTATAACATTGCTTAAGATCCATGAATATATGGAGAGTCAAGAAGACAGATCTCTCAGAAAATCCAAGGGTAACCCTGTGAGGTTGCAAAACCTCTGTGTTGCTAGTACACACAAGATTTATATATGTATTAGTCTCCGGGAGAGTAAATTATTCCCCAGTATCATTTCCAGGCATATATGTCTGCACATATTACTGATAGCCCCCCCTTCCCTTGTCAATACTGTACAGAACCAGTGTTTTATGACCATTCTGCATGTAGTAATACACCTTCTGATTGCTTATTACTTTTGATAGGGTCACTTTACCAGTGGTTTCCTGTTGCTATGGTGAGCCAAAGGTTAATAACAATGTTTCATTATTCTGCATGTTTGTGAATGTTGTCATTCTCCACCTAACCTTTTGCAGATAGATGTTGCACTTATCAAAATTAATTTGGAGCCATAACATGCACTTTATTATGTGTGTGCTCAGTAACATAAGGTTGTTTACTTAGCATATACTCAGTGTTTATGTCTGATGTGGTTTTTACAGAGGTCTTTCCATGGGAGATCCATTAACTGATTATGCATTAAGCACGAAGGCCTACAGTTTAGTACTTAGTATAACATAAATCCTTCCTATGGTCTTTAACTTTACACTGACCATGCATACTTGGCATTTATAAGTTTAAATTTATATCAGTACTAGTGGTGCAGATTTTCAACAAAGGTACACTCAAGTTTTTAGGTACTGAAAACATTTCAGCAATGTTGTAATGGCTATTTTGTCTCCTCACCTTACAAATGAACTGCGTTAAATTATGTAAGCAGCATAGAAACAGTGTTTCCAGTGGTTATTTTTCTCTCTTACAAACTATAATAAAACCATTCATGTAAAACTAGACTTAGAAAAGTTTTCTGAAACACAAGTATTTATATCCCATATTTCTAAGCCCAGTAAAGTTTTTCCTTTCTAAATTAGAAACACAGTTGAAAGAGGGAAATTATTTAATTGTGTTAAAACTCAAGTATTTCTCCTTTCTCTACTGTCTGGTTGATTATAGCAATAACCCACGCCTGGGTGTGGGTAATGCTAAATTTACCCACGGTTGGCGTGGTTTGGTCCCGAGGGCAAAGCCCAAAACACCAAACAAAGCCAACCGTGGGTAAATTTAGCATTACCCACACCCAGAAGTGGGTTATTGCTATTATACCATGACATTATTTAAGAAAAGAAACTGTTACTTTTCTTAAATAATGGCATAGTATAATGCCTGTTTACTGCCCTTCCGCAGATGTCTGGCATCCGGCAGTTCTGATGTACTGCGGCGCCTGCGCAGTACATCAGAGTTGAGCAAAAACGGAGAAAGCAAGATCTCCGTTGCTTTTAGTGTCTCACTATGTTAAATGAGTTTAACATAGCGAGACAGTTTTAAAATAAGCAACGGACATCTCCGTTGCTTATTTTAAAACTGTCTCACTATGTTAAACTCATTTAACATAGCGAGACACTAAAAAAAGCAACGGAGATCTTGCTTTCTCCGTTGCTAAACATTGGCTCGCTATGTTAAATGGGTTTAACATAGCGAGACAGCTTTAAAATAAGCAACGGAGATCCGTTGCTTATTTTAAAGCTGTCTCGCTATGTTAAACCCATTTAACATAGCGAGACAGTGTTTTAAAAAAACGAGTTATACTAATGGAAAAAAGTCCGGGCGACCGGACCTTTTTCCATTAGTATAACTCGATTTACAACGGGCACGCTGGCCAATCAGCGTGCACGTTTTGGGGGGGTCATGGTATAATATATCATTTAGCAGGGGATGAGATGGTATAGTTCTTCAGCATGTGGAACCAGTAGACTGACAATCTACTATCCAGTAATCACAACCATGAATTTAGCAACAACTTGCTTCTTTTTCCATTCTTTAACAAATGTTTGTCTGATGTGAAAACTACTATATTTTAGAACTTATATCAACTTACATTTGTTTTATAATGTTCTGCATGACTATTAATCTTAACTGCTTGCTTTATTGTTAAAATTGTATATTTTTATCCTTGTGATTGCAAGTGTCATAAATCAGGGATATTGCTGATGGCATGGTTTTTCATTTTTTTATGAAAACAGATTTGTTTGTGTACGTTGCTTACTTTTTTGAATTATTTACATTTACTTCTAACCACCATGGTCCTGGAGAAACAAATCTAAACAGTTGCTATTATTGTATTGTATAGTTTTACATTATTTATTTTAAATATCATTCTGTGCTTTCTTTCCAGATAACTTTGGTTCTTGTTTTGTCCTTTTGAAGAAACGTGCCATACACTCAGTTTAACATGACTGTAATCACTGCTTCTATTTTCACATAAATAGTTACAGATAATTGATATTTAGAACATTGCCCTTCATAATTACTTTTATTTATTTATTTATTTTTTTGCAAAACACTCTGCTGCCAAATTAAATTTATTTATTTCTTGTGATGAATATGCTTAATTTCCAGTGTTCTTAAAAATAGTTAATTAAATAAAGTTTTTCTCAATGGACACATTTACTTCAGAGTATGGCTACACAAAATAAGTATGTTAAGGACTGTGGCTTAAATACTTTACATGGTTTCTTAATTTATTTAGTTAAACTCAGTAGTAATGTAATTGTAATAATATTGTTTAACAATGTAATTTTATAATTAGCTTCACTAATTACAGGTGGTATTTGCAACCTTGCATCCATATGTGTGGCAATTAATCAGTTATTGGTTATTTATTAGCTTTCTAGAAACAAGATGACTGGTGTTTAGAAATTAAAAGCTAAAGCCTTTAAGATTTGAAGAGTGACAGTATCTGAAAAATGTCTACTTTTCATAATGAAATTGTGCTTATTAGTATAAATATGTTTGCAGAAATTATAAGTCAAATGAGTTAATAGTGCACCAAATTCATATTCAAACTGAATTGCTGTGAAGTATTTTACCCTGTCACAATAAGGTTGTCCCACTAAGCTATACTAAATATGATTACATAGGTTCTTGACATTTTTTACATAATCTTGCTTTTCACTTGCTAATTAACTAGGTTATCCATATCGGCACCCTACTGAAATGTCTCACTGTTACTCGAAATGCCGTGTGCCATCCAACTGGAAAAACATGACAGAATTTCAAGCATCGCTCTTCTCCTCTGAACTTCATTTTCACAACCAACCCCAGATTGCCATACCTTGGAGAAAAGGGAATATTCCAAGAAATGGCCATAATGAACTTGCTACATATATGTCCATTTTCTGGCCCATTCAGTCTCAATGTTGAAGGACTTATTCTAGCAGGTCCTAACATTTCAAATGGTTACCATGCTATTATGCTGAATTGAATGCATGCACATTTCATTAAATATTTATATTTTTCAGAAAAGACATTTTTTTTCTGAGACAGAGAAATCTTTAGTTCTGAAGTACTGACTTGGTAACTAGTGAGCACATTGGTTTTGTTTTATATGTGATATGTTCAACTGTTCTTTCTATATCTTTCTCCAATGTTTCAAGCTATATGTTAATGCAAGAATGCAATTATTTTTCTTTTGCTATTTTCATTAAGGCAGGAAAGACATTTTTTTCTGCTTATGTTATTGTTTGGGAGGCTGTTTATGATGCCACTTGTCTGTTGCTGGGTTAGGTATGGATTTTGGGAGAAGGACAATACATATTTGTCTTATTTGCAAGATTAAGGATCCTGAAAACAAAAATATTTGTAAACCTTTCTTTCTAACCCCCTCACCTTACCCTGTTTTAATAGAGCTAAATAAACACCACCAATAGAATTACAATTACAAAAACAGGGGACTTTGATCAAAAAATTGTTAACCGCTATATTTTTTTTTCTATAATATATTTGCATTGCTTACAACAACACCTAAAAGTACTCAGTCTTACAAGATATAATCATGACCACTTTCAAAAAAGTTCTTAAAAGTTTTACCCCTTAAAAACCACCTGCGGTTAAACACTGATAACATCAGTATAACCATCAAAATTTGAAAAAATACTCCAGTTCTTTTGTAAAATACCATATATAGATTTGTGATCACTCATATATGTGATGACAAAAGAATAAGGGAAATCATTTTTGTCCTTCCTTGGACCGATAAAATCAGGTTCAGTACCTTCTTCTATCAAATGGAGAGGTGTGAAGACACCCATTTGTCTCTTATAGGTAACCTCCTGTCTCACTTGCTCAATTAGGTTGATTGGATATCCACAAGACTTAAACAAACCTGCTAAAAACTGGGATCCACTTTCAAACCTTTTATCCTCAGTGATCATCCTAGATAATCTTATATATTGCCCTCTAACTATCTTTCTCTTCTGATGCATCAGGTGTTCACTGGTATAATGTAAAAAACAATTAGAATACATAGGTTTTCTGTAAATGCTACTGTAAATTTCTTATTTTCAACATCCTTAAATAATTCAATATCTAGGTAATTAATACGAGACGGGTTAAAGGTATAGGTAATCTTTAAAAAAAGGTGTAGTGTTGTTCAAGTATGTCATAAAGACATCCAGTTCAGATACTGTCCCTTTCCAAATAAGAAATATATCATCCAAAAAAAGTATATAAATATCCCAGGGTGGGGATCTGAATTTTTCAAAAATAAAAATTTTTCCCACTGCAACATAATTATATTGGTAAAAATGGGGGCACAAGCTGCCCCCATTGCCACACCTTTATTTTGTAGAAAGTACTGCCCATCAAAAAACATAATTATTCTTCAACCCACCTCTATGAGACAAACCAAAACATTAATTTCATTGTTAAACAACTGAGTGGACTCATGTAAAAAAATCATGAAACCACTCCAGGCCAACTGTAATGTGGAGTGACATTAAATAAATTCACGACATCCACAGTAACAAAAATAGTTTCCTCCAAAAATTTGACCTTTCTCATTATTAGAAGAAAGTCCCAAGAATCTTTATATATATATATATATATATATATATATATATATATATATATATATATATATATTCGAAAGAGACTAAGACTTTCTTCAATTTGATGTCACTAAATCTAGCTAGTGGATGCACCTTAGACCTATCTCTGTTGACAATCGGTCTCATGGGTGGATTGAGTAAGGTTTTGTGTATTTTTGTTAGCCCAAAAACAGCAGGTACAATGGGAAATTTAGCAACCAAAAATAACCATATTCATCGTAAGTAATTTGTTTGTGATCCAGCATGTCTTTCAATAATAGATCAATTTAACCATATGAAATTTGTATAGCATTCAGGGAAGACTCCTCATAACAATCACAGTCCATTAAACATCCTTGCATTTTAAAAATATATTCAATGTTAGCCATGATAATCAGCCCCTCGCCCTTGTCTGACTTCATTATTCTGATATTTTTATCCATATTCAGTTTTTTTTTTAAAGCTCAAATTTAGTCAAAGTAAGATTGAATTCACGTATATACTTTTTCTTTAACAATGCCCTAAAGTCAAAGTCACACAACTTCTCAAAAATAATCAAAGAAAGAACCACGGGGGGGGGGATTGAACCCACTATTCCTGTGAATCTCCCCTACCATATTACCATGGTTATGTTTGTTAAAAAGCACCTTGAAGTTCAGTTTTCTTAAAAACAATTTTAAATTAATAATTAAATCATCAATTTTCATATTACTGGTAGGTACAAATTTGACTTCTCTGCTTAATAAATTAGCATACTCAACCTCAAACTGTACATGTGACTAATTAAATATGTTAAAGTCACCTTTACAGTTCTTAATAATAGTAGGTATGACTTCAAATGATCCAGGGGAATTAGTCTTCACAGAAAATAAACACAGATTTAATTCATTCTCCTCCGCCGGAAAAAAAAATCCCCCGGTTCTGTTCCTGATTGGATTGCTGGTATATAGATTCATAGGTTGGTACTAGGCTATCAGCCCTGGGGTCTATACAAGCCTAGCCGTAACAATTCCCTGGATATTTCTTCCCACAATATTTACTTCCCTGGACCCCTGTCTAGCAGGGCGACTGACGTGATCACTGAAGTGAATTTCCTATCTCCCATACAATCGTCAAGGTTCCTTTTGAAGAGGGCCAAGGAAGCGTTCTGCTTGACATGTATGGACAGTCTATTCCAGGGTATGGGGAGTCTTTGGGTCAGGAACCTATCCCTCCAGCATGTTTTGTTCATTGAGTGATGACAAGGTTTAGATCCCTGGAACGTGTTGCTCTGAGGGATTGGGATTTCTTTAAGTGGAGCATGTCCAACAGCTCAGGGTTTGACATGGCCTTGTATGTTAAGCAGAGATCGCCTCTGAGTAGACGATATGCCACAGAGTATAGCTGAAGTTTTTTTAGATGGCCAGCATAGGGCATCTGCTTTAGGCCTGTGATTCTTTTAGTGAGGTATTTCTGCAGCCTTTCCAGCTGTTAGAGATGTTTTGTGAGGTACATACCAAATGGGGCGTTGTACTCTATAATGGGTCTAATGAGGGATGAGTACAGTGGGACAATGACCTCCTTTTTTCTGGATGAAAAGCCCTTAGTAATGAGAATTCCCCCTGCAGTGATTTTCTGAAAAGGATTCCTGAATTTTCCAATTCCTTATTCTTTTCGAGCATCTTGGAAACTCTCATTCTAAAGGGACCTGTTCATGTTCTATTGGTCTCTCACTCCGTAGATTCATGTTGATTATTGAACCGTCAGAATGTGGTGGCTCATTTGATTGGACAGGCTTCGGATAAGCTCTTCCATTCATGTAATCAAGCCTGTCTCTCTCAATTTTTTTCTATTTTCTGTGTTTAATATCAGCAATAATCTTATCAGTCCTAGTTAACACAGCATTATAGCGGACTCTATTTTGTTCAAATAATAAATCATTAGTAATAGCGGGGTCTAATTCACAAGCTTCATCAATCAGGTTATCAATACACTTCTGGTTGTGCTTAATAAGTACTTCAAGCAGCTCACATCCCTGTCAATCAAATAATTCTAAAAGCTCCCGATGTAAAGGGGAGTTAAGTGACAAACCATTGGGAAACTTCCATGACCTGAGTCCTTTTGGGATCCACTTTACTTTAATAGATTCTAAAAAAATAATTGTTTTCAATCTGTAGTTTCTTACATTTAAAAAGTTTACTCTCAAACTGATCGATAGTCTGTTGAAGGGTGCCATACTCCCTTCCACCCATACAGTTAAATGATGATAATTGGTGAAGCCAGGTCTGGAAATTAAAAAAAAATGCCATCTGCAAATCCATCTCTAGACACTATGAAGGGCAAAACGGGGGTCAGGGCCATATTGCTAATAACCGCCCCTTCAAATGAACACTGTCCTAGGGGAATATCAGGAGTTTGAGAATGCACAAAGTCACTAATTCTTGAACGAGCAGTTAATGATGCTACCTCTTGCAAGAGCTGTCCAACCAATTGAGTGAGGAAACTAATGTTCTTGGACAATTCCTCACAGGTATATATCCACTGCAAACCAGAACCGGTTTCCGACACCGGGGAAGACATGACCACATCAAAAACTAAGAACCACACAAAAGACTGAACCCACTCTAAACAGGTGAAGCAAATAGATCCAAACAACCAATAAAAAAGCATAATTGCAAAAGCCACGCCCTAATTTACGTAAACTAAAACAATAATTTTTATTTTAACCTACCGAAAACTAAAAAATAATTGTGTTTTTGTATTGGTTATTTGTGAGCATATGATGAGGTGTGGAGACTATTTAAACTGTTTACTTAGTACTTTTTATTTGTTCTGATGAAATCCTTGATACAAGCTGGATGAAAGTGCTTAACCTGTGTTTGCAATAAATTTGGAATATCAAGTGAAGCTGCTCAGTTTGGACCTATTTCCTTCACCTGTTTGGATTGTGTTATATAGCAAATTTAAAACTAAGGTAGCTTGCTTGCAATATCTGGTTAAAGACAGAAGATTCATGTCAATTAAATGAAGGACATAAAATCAAATCCTAAAACATTGAACTCAGCTATTTGAACTAATACAACAAAATGCATAAATGCCATCATTGAAATAATGGAAAAGCATAACAGAACAACATTTTTGCATGGAGTTTGCTCCCTGTGAAAATTTTTGCAGGGAGCAAACTCTTACTGTGTTATTTCCCCTTAAATGCAGGAATTCAGCTTCAACAACCCCTTACTTAAATTTGCTATCTCTATTATTGCACGACAGTGGAGAAAGAGCAGACCAATAACACTGAAAACTGATGCCCCCTCCCTGTCTTTATCACTGTAATGCAGAGAAATCAAAACCAAACTACTGCTTCAGTTCAAATATGGTAAAAACCTTTCACTTCCTTAACACCCAAGCCATTGATACTAATATAAAATGATAAAACAGATGCAGCAAATGATATTTCTCCAGAAAAAAAGAAAATAATTTTAAAAAGACGCAATAATTACTGAAACTGTCATTTGATGTACTTGCTTTGCCCTCATATGATTTGAAAAAAAAACTGCCTACAAAGATGTTACATGAGCCTGACTGTATTGTTTACTAGGAGTATAAGTTTCTTGCAGTTGCAGCTAATAGAGAAATATTGTAGTTTATCACTACTATTGATGTTGGGCCATTTGCATACTGCTATAAAGAGCTTTCTATTTCCATTCTGTACCTCTTGTGACATTGTGTGGAAGAGGCTGAAGCTGTATGAATTTGGGGGTGACCATCCTTAATTACAAAATAAAATGCAAAACATCTTTTTGGCAAAATAATGAGTATACAATGTATGTAATAAGGAACTAATTCTCAGCTCCTTCAGATTCCTACTTCTATTTTCTTTGAAAAATCTGGGGTTTGGCATAATGATGAACATGTCTGTCTCACAGACCCAAGGTTCAGGCTTTGATTCTCACATGTAAAAGGGAAATTGGCTAGGCTTAAGATGCCCCACAATGCAGCTAGCCTGGTACTTACCTATAAAGAGATGTGGGATGCTAGACATATTTTAAAGGTGCATTAAAAGATTCTGTCAGGTGGGATTTCTTGCTTAAGAAGTATTGCTGGAAGATCATGGTACAAGCAAATATGTTATTGTCAGCTCCATTTGCTTGTTAGAGTACTAAGGTATAATGTGTAATATTACACATTTATTATACAAACAGGCTATAAATTGGGCAGCAGACAGAGCCATGGAGTGAGAGCTTTGAAAAAGGAAAGCAGAGGTGGGATATTATGGTAGATTTAGGCAGGTAGTATGGCTAAGGGTCCTGTGGGGGTCTGACATGTGAGAACTGTAGGAGGATAAGAAGGCTACAGTAGGAGGTGAGGAAACTCAGGTGATTGGAAAAGGGGCAATGAGTGGAAACAACAGAGGGAAGGATGTTAAGTCTCCTCCAAAAAAAGGAAACCAATCTGGTGGTCTCCAGCCACCAACAAACTCTACAACAGGAGGATGAAACTATTACAGAAAAAAATAAAGTCACAAGATTGGAAAATCTCCCTTATCAGTCTCAACAAAAAGCTGAGATCCCTTATCAAATCCTCTAAAGCCAGCTATGAAGGCAGAATTGTGGCTGACACCAAAACCAACCACAAAGCCTTCTATAGCTATATCAAAAACCTCCAAGGCAATACCCAGATTTGCTCTGAGTTATTGCACAATGGCACCTCCTATACTGAGCCAACAGATATAGCCAATATACTGTTCGACAGATTCAGTCCCAACTTTACCCCCCCCCCCCCCGGCCCCATCACAATACCAGAAGAAAGCCTGGTACCCACCATTTCTCTGGCCCAGGTAAAAGCAGCATTGTCCAAAGCCAAGACTACAGCATCCATGGGACCTGATAATATCCCTGTCTGCATACTACATGAGCTACAAAATGAACTGGTACCACATCTGTGTGCTCTGTTCAATCACAGCCTTACCTCAGGCTATGCCCTTAATGAATGGTGCACTGCTACAGTCATTCTTCTCCATAAAGGGGGAGCAACTATAGACCCTGGTAACTATCGTCCCATTAGCCTGATGAGTCTGGTATGCAAAGCACATCATCATGGACCTGCTTAACAAAGATATAGGCAATCTCCAAACTCTTGACCCACACCGTTTGGCTTTGTTAAGGGGAGATCCTGCCTGCTGAACCTGGTTGACTTCTTTGAGGCAATCACCAAGGCTATGGATGAGGGTAAGGCAGGCAGTACATACAGCCTACCACAACCTGGCCAAGGCCTTTGATACCATTCCCCACTCAGGTATTATTGATAAACTCAGCAAACTAGGCATCAACCCTTACATCACTAGGTGTGTTGCAAACTGCCTCACAGACAGGACCCATAGAGTTAAAGCTGCGGATTCAAAGTAAGACTGTGACCAGTCATGAGAGGAGTCCCACAGGGCTTGGTCCTGGGCCCTCTCCTGTTTGGCATCTACTTCTCAGAAGTCCAGGCCAACACAGAAGGACTCTGGCTGATCAAGTTCACTGATGACTGAAAGCTAGGAGTCATTATCAACTCCCCAAGTGATGCAGACATCCTACAAAAGGGCCTCTCTGAGACCAGTGACTGGTGTCGGAACTATGACCTTAAGCTTAATGCCAAAAAATGTGTTATCATCCCCTTTGGAAAAAACTCAGTTCCCATGAATTACCATGTTGATGGAAGCCCACTGAACACTGAAGGGGACATAAGAGATCTGGGCACCCAGGTCAACAGCCACCTCACCTTTGACCACCACATTACAACTGTGGCCAGAAAGTCCTTCTATGTGACATATCTTATAACCAAAGGTTTTGCATCCAGGAAGAAAGAGGTCATCATCCCTCTCTACTCATCCCTCATTAGACCAATCATCAAATATAATACCCCATTTTGCATGTACCTGAACAAACACCTACAACAGCTGGAGAGGCCACAAAAGTACCTCACAAAAAGATTCTAGGCCTTAAACACATGTCCTACACAGACAGACTCAAAAAATTTAGCTGTTCTCAGTCTCTTATCGTCTACTTAGAGGTGATATCTGATTGACTTTCAAAGCCATGTCCAACCCAGCCCTACTTGAAATGCTACACCTAAAGAAATCCCAGTCCCCCTGTGCCCAACGCTCCAGAGATCACAACCTCATTACCACAATTAACAGAACATGCTGGAGGGACAGGTTCATTTCGCAAAGACTGCCCATACTCGGGAATAAGCTTTCTATTCATGTCAAGCAGAGCACCTCGCTGGCCCTCTTCAAGATAAATCCTGACGACTGGATGGGTAACAGAAAGTTCATCCCAGGGATCACTCCAGTTGCCCTACTGGATAGAGGCACTGTGAACTAACATCAGGTGGCATGTGCCTGGGCAATTTTTTTGGGCTAGGCTTGTAAAGGCTCCAGGGCCATTAGCCTAGTGCACACTTATGAACCTATGAGCAGAGCATGTGCACTGATGCAGTCATGGGTAACAGAGTGATATAGAAGTGATGCACAGTGTGGGCAGGCTGAAGTCAGGTAAGGGACAGAGACAGACGCTTCGGAACTAGGGCAAGGGAGCACAGAGATTTAAAGAGCAGAAACATATAAGGTAGGGAAGGAGCAGTGGAAGGACTGAGTGGAGGAGGTACATATGGAAAATGGAGGGAAAAACAACAAGAGGAAGAGGGAAAAGGGGGAATAAGAGGAGGGGAAGGCAGTGACATTTTAGAAGAGGGAACTGGCAAGATCATAGAGAATGGTTAAGAGGTGGAAAGGGTTACTGGTTGGGAAGTTAGTGCTATGGATAAGAAGTAAAGCAGGAAAAGAGAGCCAGTGTAGAAAAAGAAAAAATGGCTTTGCTGACAGCAGACTCTTTCATCAAAGCAATTAAAAGACTTGACAGAGGAAGCAGGAAATTACTTTAAAATCACTTTTAATGCTTAAAATTAGAGAGAGAGAGAAATGAGAGGAGATAAGAAAGGTGATAGCCAAGAGGGTGAGGATGACACATACCATAGTGCACAGTCACAATCACCTGTCACTGCATACACCTACAACAGTAGAAAGGAGAGCATTAGTGAATATAAGGACAGCCTGTGGCAGTGGACAGGGGCATGTAGTTGGTGTGGAGACACGAGTGCACCAGATATTCTCATCTGAAAAAATGTTCCTGTAATCACACCACTAAAATAACAGGAAGGAGAGGAGCCATAAAGGAAGCAGAAGAAAGAAGTGAGTACCCAGATGTTAGGAAAGAGAAGGAACAGAAAACAAAGCAGATAGACATACAAAGATGACCCAGAGCAGGGCTGCAAAAGGGTAGACAGCTAATACAATAGAAAAAAGAGCCATTGCCAAGGGGGGCTTGGCATTATAGGTTTATAGGTTCACAGGTAAGTAGTAGGCAAACAGTATGCAGGCCATTAGAAGCCTGGCCAATAACCCATGTTAAAAAGGTCCCTTGATGGAAATACAAGACAGACTAGGGAGAATTTGATTTACCGTGAAGATGGTATGGGTGCTGATATGTTTTACATAAAGTGAAAGTTTGTTCCAGAGTTAGGAGATATGTTTGGATATGAATATATCTTGTCAACTTGTCTTATTTAACTATTTATGAAGGTTTAGTTCCTTTAACCAGGTAATTGATGTGCCATGGTTTTTGTCTATTAACAATAGAAGGTCAAAAACCATTGACTCTATCATGGCTCAAAACACATGACTCAGATTTCCATGAAGGAATCTATAAGAAACTGAATACAAAGGGATGGCTATTAGTCTGTCCTGATACTTTTTTGAGATTATTGATCTTTTTGGTTTGGAATCTCTGAGGTCTTTCAACCCAAGTGGTATATTTAGACCAGTGCATGCCAAAAGTGGCATTATACTTAGTAATGTGCCTGATGAGATACTACTAAAGGGGAATTAAGACAATGTTGATGGTAGGTTATTTAGGGATAACTGAAAGAGTAGAATTATCAGAAGCTGAGTGGCGAGGTAGATAACAGACTGCATAAATGTGAAGTCAAAGAGAAAGAACTCCTCCTTGTGAAGGGAACAGAGGCCCACATGGAGATAAAACCTGTGGCAAATGTGGTTACAGTGAATCTGTGTGGAGGGAGGAAGGAAGGAAGAGAAGATGACAGCTTATCAGTGCAGTGTATCAGCCTCTGGGAGTCATTCACGGAGGTGGAAGACAGATTAGAGGTGAGAATAAAATATTTTGGTAAGATGTGTAGGGTGGTTCTACTCATGAAGCCACTGAATCTGCCAGGAGTGACCAAAAACATCCAGAGTGGAGGGAGGTAGGAGTTGATTGAGTATACACACCATGAATAATTTGTATAGCTGTTGTGAGACTGTGGGAAAAATAATAGACGTGGTCCTAATCAGGCAAAATGGGTTGAAGTAGACCTGATAAAGATGTTATTAACCTTTAGTGATCATGCCATAGTTTGGTTTAGATTGACACAGAAGGTTATCCATTCATAATTGGTTTATGATTTAACAGAGTACCTTATACTAAGCTAGGATGGATAGCTAAAGAAGCACTAAAACAATGCAGGCAAATCAATGCCTAAACAAGCTATGTGAATAGATTAGAGATGGAGTACTTAATGATATGGACAATGATCTGAGAAAGAAAAAAATAGGTCTATGTGGCTATACTGGAATGTAAGGGCAATAACTGTGGCAAAAGGGGGGTATATAAGAGGTGAAAGGCACGGGGCAGGCAGGAGCAGAAGGGGAATTTCAGGAAAAATCAGAACTGTAGCAAAAGGGGTGAAGGATTCAAAAGCATAAGCTGGAAGAGAGTTAGCAGAAGGAATCAAGATGTGGAACAAAAGCTTTTATATATAAATTTATATAGACAGATATATATATATATATGGGTCTACTTCACATCGCCTCAATCTCATTTGACTGACTTTCATTTGATTGAGACCAAATCACTGAATTTTCAAAATACTGAAAACTCAATTGCCTGACTCTCATTTCAATGAAAGCTTACAATGCTAAATTTCAGAAGACTAAATTTTAAACCACAGACATACACACTTGGATGTAGTCAAACTGGTCAATGAATGGGAGGGGTACAGAAGGCTAGGAGCAGGCAGATGTATTGAATGAATACTTGAATGCTTTGCCTCAGTGTTCAAAAAGCAAAGGGAGAACTAGGTTCCATTATGGGAAAGGGAGTAAGACAGAGTCCCAAGAAACGTGAAGGAACAATGGGTCATAGAAACAGAAGGTAGACAGTAAACTGACTGCTTCTGTTCCAAGGCTGATATAAGAAATAACTAAAAAAAATTAACATCAGTCACAACAGTTAGACACAGGACTTTTATCGACATTTAAGCTCTTGTATTCATGACATTTAAGTGGTTTTGCTCCCATAGTATTGAAAACTTCATCAGAACCTATAAACAAAAACATATCCCTTATACAACAACATCGTACTATCACCAAAAAAAAGAACGATTAAAATATTACTAAAATCATCTAAATATTATTGCAAAGTTCTTAGTAACGTCTCCTTTTATGGAAAACTTTTATTAAATAGTTTCTACTTATAGTTTTACTGCCTTTAATACTAGGACACTGTTAACAGACATATAATCATTTAATTCCAGGACCTGTGTGATATTTAGTAATAGCTGCCTGTGTAGTTCCCTGTATTCTTTATTTATTTTATTTTATTTATTTATTTAACATTTGTTAACCGGGTTGGTCCAACTGAGCCAGGGGCCCATTTTTAGTGGAGACCCAAGGAGAAACTCTCCAACAATATACAGTCATGCAAAAAAAACAGACAAGTACAAGGTGGTCAAAATATAAATTCAAAGTAACACAGAGATATAGGAAATAGTTCACTGCACAGTGATCACTAATTGAGAATAACATCCATTCAGAGGTATGCAATGTAAACAGGTAAAATAATGAAATTGCATTACAGTGAGAAAATGACAAAAAGAGTTGAAAGTTATAATAGAGTATAAGGTGAGTTCCAGCCTAACTTCTCAGTTATCCCCTCATGCTGGCTGAGGGACCTTTTCCACAATACAAAACAAAAATGTTTTTAGAATTTTCACAGATGTGTTCATGTTTCTGTAATGCATTACTTCAGTCTGCCATCCTGGTGGAATAGCATGCTTATAAAGTCTTTCTCTATGGGACCTCTTATTTTCCCCATGTAGAACATTGTACAGGAAAGACAATATGTAATGTATACTATCCACTTTGTTCCTGTAATTAAATGCATCATTGCAGCCAATAGACCATGAATATGAGGGAATAGTGATGGTAATAGAATCAGAAATGAATCCACACTGTGAGCTTTATCCACACTTAAATGTATAGAATCAGAAATGAATCCACACTGTGAGCTTTATCCACACTTAAATGTATAGAATCAGAAATGCATCCGCACTGTGAGCTTTATCCACACTTAAATGTATAGAATCAGAAATGAATCCGCACTGTGAGCTTTATCCACACTTAAATGTATAGAATCAGAAACGAATCCGCACTGTGAGCTTTATCCACACTTAAATGTATAGAATCAGAAATGAATCCGCACTGTGAGCTTTATCCAAACTTAAATGTATAGAATGAGAGATGAATCCACACTGTGAGCTTTATCCACACTTAAATGTATAGAATCAGAAATGAATCCGCACTGTGAGCTTTATCCACACTTAAATGTATAGAATCAGAAATAAATCTGCACTGTGAGCTTTATCCACACTTAAATGTATAGAATCAGAAATGAATCCACACTGTGAGCTTTATCCACACTTAAATGTATAGAATCAGAAATGAATCCACACTGTGAGCTTTATCCACACTTAAATGTATAGAATCAGAAATGAATCCGCACTGTGAGCTTTATCCACACTTAAATGTATAGAATCAGAAATGAATCCACACTGTGAGCTTTATCCACCCTTAAATGTATAGAATCAGAAATTAATCCGCACTGTGAGCTTTATCCACACTTACATGTATAGAATCAGAAATGAATCCACACTGTGAGCTTTATCCACACTTAAATGTATAGAATAAGAAATGAATCCGCACTGTGAGCTTTATCCACACTTAAATGTATAGAATCAGAAATGAATCCGCACTGTGAGCTTTATCCACACTTAAATGTATAGAATCAGAAATGAATCTGCACTGTGAGCTTTATCCACACTTAAATGTATAGAATCAGAAATGAATCCGCACTGTGAGCTTTATCCACACTTAAATGTATAGAATCAGAAATGAATCCACACTGTGAGCTTTATCCACACTTAAATGTATAGAATCAGAAATGAATCCGCACTGTGAGCTTTATCCACACTTAAATGTATAGAATCAGAAATGAATCCGCACTGTGAGCTTTATCCACACTTAAATGTAGAGAATCAGAAATGAATCCGCACTGTGAGCTTTATCCACACTTAAATGTATAGAATCAGAAATGAATCCGCACTGTGAGCTTTATGCACACTTAAATGTATATAATCAGAAATGAGTCAGCACTGTGAGCTTTATCCACACTTAAATGTATAGAATCAGAAATGAATCCGCACTTTGAGCTATATCCATACTTAAATGTATAGAATCAGAAATGAATCCACACTGTGAGCTTTATCCACACTTAAATGTATAGAATCAGAAATGAATCCACACTGTGAGCTTTATCCACACTTAAATGTATAGAATCAGAAATGAATCCGCACTGTGAGCTTTATTCACACTTAAATCTATAGAATCAGAAATGAATCTGCACTGTGAGCTTTATCCACACTTAAATGTATAGAATCAGAAATGAATCCGCACTGTGAGCTTTATCCACACTTAAATGTATAGAATCAGAAATGAATCCGCACTGTGAGCTTTATCCACACTTAAATGTATAGAATCAGAAATGAATCCGCACTGTGAGCTTTATCTACACTTAAATGTATAGAATCAGAAATGAATCCGCACTGTGAGCTTTATCTACACTTAAATGTATAGAATCAAAAATGAATCTGCACTGTGAGCTTTATCCACACTTAAATGTATAGAATCAGAAATGAATCCGCACTGTGAGCTTTATCCACACTTAAATGTATAGAATCAGAAATGAATCCGCACTGTGAGCTTTATCTACACTTAAATGTATAGAATCAAAAATGAATCCGCACTGTGAGCTTTATCCACACTTAAATGTATAGAATCAGAAATGAATCCGCACTGTGAGCTTTATCCACACTTAAATGTATATAATCAGAAATGAGTCCACACTGTGAGCTTTATCCACACTTAAATGTATAGAATCAGAAATGAATCAGCACTTTGAGCTTTATCCACACTTAAATGTATAGAATCAGAAATGAATCCACACTGTGAGTTTTACCCACACTTAAATGTATAGAATCAGAAATGAATCCACACTGTGAGCTTTATCCACACTTAAATGTATAGAATCAGAAATGAATCCGCACTGTGAGCTTTATCCACACTTAAATGTATAGAATCAGAAATGAATCCGCACTGTGAGCTTTATCCACACTTAAATGTATAGAATCAGAAATGAATCCGCACTGTGAGCTTTATCTACACTTAAATGTATAGAATCAAAAATGAATCTGCACTGTGAGCTTTATCCACACTTAAATGTATAGAATCAGAAATGAATCCACACTGTGAGCTTTATCCACACTTAAATGTATAGAATCAGAAATGAATCCACACTGTGAGTTTTACCCACACTTAAATGTATAGAATCAGAAATGAATCCACACTGTGAGCTTTATCCACACTTAAATGTATAGAATCAGAAATGAATCCGCACTGTGAGCTTTATTCACACTTAAATGTATAGAATCAGAAATGAATCCGCACTGTGAGCTTTATCCACACTTAAATGTATAGAATCAGAAATGAATCCGCACTGTGAGCTTTATCCACACTTAAATGTATAGAATCAGAAATGAATCCGCACTGTGAGCTTTATCCACACTTAAATGTATAGAATCAGAAATGAATCCGCACTGTGAGCTTTATCTACACTTAAATGTATAGAATCAGAAATGAATCCGCACTGTGAGCTTTATCTACACTTAAATGTATAAAATCAAAAATGAATCCGCACTGTGAGCTTTATCCACACTTAAATGTATAGAATCAGAAATGAATCCGCACTGTGAGCTTTATCCACACTTAAATGTATAGAATCAGAAATGAATCCGAACTGTGAGCCTTATCCACACTTAAATGTATAGAATCAGAAATGAATCCGCACTGTGAGCTTTATCCACACTTAAATGTATAGAATCAGAAATGAATCCGCACTGTGAGCTTTATCCACACTTAAATGTATAGAATCAGAAATGAATCCGCACTGTGAGCTTTATCCACACTTAAATGTATAGAATCAGAAATGAATCCGCACTGTGAGCTTTATCCACACTTAAATGTATAGAATCAGAAATGAATCCACACTGTGAGCTTTATCCACACTTAAATGTATAGAATCAGAAATGAATCCGCACTGTGAGCTTTATCCACACTTAAATGTATAGAATCAGAAATGAATCCGCACTGTGAGCTTTATCCACACTTAAATGTATAGAATCAGAAATGAATCCGCACTGTGAGCTTTATCCACACTTAAATGTATAGAATCAGAAATGAATCCGCACTGTGAGCTTTATCTACACTTAAATGTATAGAATCAAAAATGAATCCGCACTGTGAGCTTTATCCACACTTAAATGTATATAATCAGAAATGAATCCGCACTGTGAGCTTTATCCACACTTAAATGTATATAATCAGAAATGAGTCCGCACTGTGAGCTTTATCCACACTTAAATGTATAGAATCAGAAATGAATCAGCACTTTGAGCTTTATCCACACTTAAATGTATAGAATCAGAAATGAATCCACACTGTGAGTTTTACCCACACTTAAATGTATAGAATCAGAAATGAATCAACACTGTGAGCTTTATCCACACTTAAATGTATAGAATCAGAAATGAATCCGCACTGTGAGCTTTATCCACACTTAAATGTATAGAATCAGAAATGAATCCGCACTGTGAGCTTTATCCACACTTAAATGTATAGAATCAGAAATGAATCCGCACTGTGAGCTTTATCTACACTTAAATGTATAGAATCAAAAATGAATCTGCACGGTGAGCTTTATCCACACTTAAATGTATAGAATCATAAATGAATCCACACTGTGAGCTTTATCCACACTTAAATGTATAGAATCAGAAATGAATCCGCACTGTGAGCTTTATCCACACTTAAATGTATAGAATCAAAAATGAATCCGCACTGTGAGCTTTATCCACACTTAAATGTATAGAATCAGAAATGAATCCGCACTGTGAGCTTTATCCACACTTAAATGTATATAATCAGAAATGAGTCCGCACTGTGAGCTTTATCCAAACTTAAATGTATAGAATCAGAAATGAATCAGCACTTTGAGCTTTATCCACACTTAAATGTATAGAATCAGAAATGAATCCACACTGTGAGTTTTACCCACACTTAAATGTATAGAATCAGAAATGAATCCACACTGTGAGCTTTATCCACACTTAAATGTATAGAATCAGAAATGAATCCGCACTGTGAGCTTTATTCACACTTAAATGTATAGAATCAGAAATGAATCCGCACTGTGAGCTTTATCCACACTTAAATGTATAGAATCAGAAATGAATCCGCACTGTGAGCTTTATCCACACTTAAATGTATAGAATCAGAAATGAATCTGCACTGTGAGCTTTATCCACACTTAAATGTATAGAATCAGAAATGAATCCGCACTGTGAGCTTTATCTACACTTAAATGTATAGAATCAGAAATGAATCCGCACTGTGAGCTTTATCTACACTTAAATGTATAGAATCAAAAATGAATCCGCACTGTGAGCTTTATCCACACTTAAATGTATAGAATCAGAAATGAATCCGCACTGTGAGCTTTATCCACACATAAATGTATAGAAGCAGAAATGAATCCGCACTGTGAGCCTTATCCACACTTAAATGTATAGAATCAGAAATGAATCCACACTGTGAGCTTTATCCACACTTAAATGTATAGAATCAGAAATGAATCCGCACTGTGAGCTTTATCCACTCTTAAATGTATAGAATCAGAAATGAATCCGCACTGTGAGCTTTATCCACACTTAAATGTATAGAATCAGAAATGAATCCGCACTGTGAGCTTTATCCACACTTAAATGTATAGAATCAGAAATGAATCCGCACTGTGAGCTTTATCCACACTTAAATGTATACAATCAGAAATGAATCCGCACTGTGAGCTTTATCCACACTTACATGTATAGAATCAGAAATGAGTCCGCACTGTGAGCTTTAACCACACTTAAATGTATAGAATCAGAAATGAATCCGCACTTTGAGCTTTATCCACACTTAAATGTATAGAATCAGAAATGAATCCACACTGTGAGCTTTATCCACACTTAAGTGTATAGAATCAGAAATGAATCCACACTGTGAGCTTTATCCACACTTAAATGTATGGAATCAGAAATGAATCCGCACTGTGAGCTTATTTCACACTTAAATGTATAGAATCAGAAATGAATCCGCACTGTGAGCTTTATCCACACTTAAATGTATAGAATCAGAAATGAATCCGCACTGTGAGCTTTATCCACACTTAAATGTATAGAATCAGAAATGAATCCGCACTGTGAGCTTTATCCACACTTAAATGTATAGAATCAAAAATGAATCCACACTGTGAGCTTTATCCACACTTAAATGTATAGAATCAGAAATGAATCCGCACTGTGAGCTTTATCCACACTTAAATGTATAGAATCAGAAATGAATCCGCACTTTGAGCTTTATCCACACTTAAATCTATAGAATCAGAAATGAATCCGCACTGTGAGCTTTATCCACACTTAAATGTATAGAATCAGAAATGAATCCGCACTGTGAGCTTTATCCACACTTAAATGTATAGAATCATAAATGAATCTGCACTGTGAGCTTTATCCACACTTAAATTTATAGAATCAGAAATGAATCCGCACTGTGAGCTTTATCCACACTTAAATGTATAGAATCAGAAATGAATCCGCACTGTGAGCTTTATCCACACTTAAATGTATAGAATCAGAAATGAGTCCGCACTGTGAGCTTTATCTACACTTAAAGGTATAGAATCAGAAATGAATCCGCACTGTGAGCTTTATCTACACTTAAATGTATAGAATCAAAAATGAATCCGCACTGTGAGCTTTATCCACACTTAAATGTATAGAATCAGAAGTGAATCCACACTGTGAGCTTTATCCACACTTAAATGTATAGAATCAGAAATGAATCCGCACTGTGAGCTTTATCCACACTTAAATGTATAGAATCAAAAATGAATCCACACTGTGAGCTTTATCCACACTTAAATGTATTGAATCAGAAATGAATCCGCACTGTGAGCTTTATCCACACTTAATTGTATAGAATCAGAAATGAATCCGCACTGTGAGCTTTATCCACACTTAAATGTATAGAATCAGAAATGAATCCACACTGTGAGCTTTATCCACACTTAAATGTATAGAATCAAAAATGAATCCACACTGTGAGCTTTATCCACACTTAAATGTATAGAATCAGAAATGAATCCGCACTTTGAGCTTTATCCACACTTAAATGTATAGAATCAGAAATGAATCCGCACTGTGAGCTTTATCCACACTTAAATGTATAGAATCAGAAATGAATCCGCACTGTGAGCTTTATCCACACTTAAATGTATAGAATCAGAAATGAATCCGCACTGTGAGCTTTATCCACACTTAAATTTATAGAATCAGAAATGAATCTGCACTGTGAGCTTTATCCACACTTAAATGTATAGAATCAGAAATGAATCCGCACTGTGAGCTTTATCCACACTTAAATGTATAGAATCAGAAATGAATCCGCACTGTGAGCTTTATCCACACTTAAATGTATAGAATCAGAAATGAATCCGCACTGTGAGCTTTATCCACACTTAAATGTATAGAATCAGAAATGAATCCGCACTGTGAGATTTATCCACACTTAAATGTATAGAATCAGAGATGAATCCGCACTGTGAGCTTTATCCACACTTAAATGTATAGAATCAGAGATGAATCCACAATGTGAGCTTTATCCACACTTAAATGTATAGAATCAGAAATGAATCCGCACTGTGAGCTTTATCCACACTTAAATGTATAGAATCAGAAATGAATCCGCACTGTGAGCTTTATCCACACTTAAATGTATAGAATTTGAGATGAATCCACACTGTGAGCTTTATCCACACTTAAATGTATAGAATCAGAAATGAATCCGCACTGTGAGCTTTAACCACACTTAAATGTATAGAATCAGAAATGAATCCGCACTGTGAGCTTTATCCACACTTAAATGTATAGAATCAGAAATGAATCCGCACTGTGAGCTCTATGCACACTTAAATGTATAGAATCAGAAATGAATCCGCACTGTGAGCTTTATCCACACTTAAATGTATAGAATCAGAAATGAATCCGCACTGTGAGCTTTAGCCACACTTAAATGTATAGAATCAGAAATGAATCCACTCTGTGAGCTTTATCCACACTTAAATGTATAGAATCAGAGATGAATCCACACTGTGAGCTTTATCCACACTTAAATGTATAGAATCAGAGATGAATCCGCACTGTGAGCTTTATCCACACTTAAATGTATAGAATTTGAGATGAATCCACACTGTGAGCTTTATCCACACTTAAATGTATAGAATCAGAAATGAATCCGCACTGTGAGCTTTATCCACACTTAAATGTATAGAATCAGAAATGAATCCGCACTGTGAGCTTTATCCACACTTAAATGTATAAAATCAGAAATGAATCCGCACTGTGAGCTTTATGCACACTTAAATGTATAGAATCAGAAATGAATCCGCACTGTGAGCTTTATCCACACTTAAATGTATAGAATCAGAAATGAATCCGCACTGTGAGCTTTATCCACACTTAAATGTATAGAATCAGAAATGAATCCGCACTGTGAGCTTTATCCACACTTAAATGTATAGAATCAAAAATGAATCCACACTGTGAGCTTTATCCACACTTAAATGTATAGAATCAAAAATGAATCCACACTGTGAGCTTTATCCACACTTAAATGTATAGAATCAAAAATGAATCCACACTGTGAGCTTTATCCACACTTATATGTATAGAATCAGAAATGAATCCGCACTGTGAGCTTTATCCACACTTAATTGTATAGAATCAGAAATGAATCCGCACTGTGAGCTTTATCCACACTTAAATGTATAGAATCAGAAATGAATCCACACTGTGAGCTTTATCCACACTTAAATGTATAGAATCAAAAATGAATCCACACTGTGAGCTTTATCCACACTTAAATGTATAGAATCAGAAATGAATCCGCACTTTGAGCTTTATCCACACTTAAATGTATAGAATCAGAAATGAATCCGCACTGTGAGCTTTATCCACACTTAAATGTATAGAATCAGAAATGAATCCGCACTGTGAGCTTTATCCACACTTAAATGTATAGAATCAGAAATGAATCCGCACTGTGAGCTTTATCCACACTTAAATTTATAGAATCAGAAATGAATCTGCACTGTGAGCTTTATCCACACTTAAATGTATAGAATCAGAAATGAATCCACTGTGAGCTTTATCCACACTTAAATGTATAGAATCAGAAATGAATCCGCACTGTGAGCTTTATCCACACTTAAATGTATAGAATCAGAAATGAATCTGCACTGTGAGCTTTATCCACACTTAAATGTATAGAATCAGAAATGAATCCGCACTGTGAGCTTTATCCACACTTAAATGTATAGAATCAGAGATGAATCCGCACTGTGAGCTTTATCCACACTTAAATGTATAGAATCAGAGATGAATCCACAATGTGAGCTTTATCCACACTTAAATGTATAGAATCAGAAATGAATCCGCACTGTGAGCTTTATCCACACTTAAATGTATAGAATCAGAAATGAATCCGCACTGTGAGCTTTATCCACACTTAAATGTATAGAATTTGAGATGAATCCACACTGTGAGCTTTATCCACACTTAAATGTATAGAATCAGAAATGAATCCGCACTGTGAGCTTTATCCACACTTAAATGTATAGAATCAGAAATGAATCCACACTGTGAGCTTTATCCACACTTAAATGTATAGAATCAGAAATGAATCCGCACTGTGAGCTCTATGCACACTTAAATGTATAGAATCAGAAATGAATCCGCACTGTGAGCTTTATCCACACTTAAATGTATAGAATCAGAAATGAATCCGCACTGTGAGCTTTAGCCACACTTAAATGTATAGAATCAGAAATGAATCCACTCTGTGAGCTTTATCCACACTTAAATGTATAGAATCAGAGATGAATCCACACTGTGAGCTTTATCCACACTTAAATGTATAGAATCAGAGATGAATCCGCACTGTGAGCTTTATCCACACTTAAATGTATAGAATTTGAGATGAATCCACACTGTGAGCTTTATCCACACTTAAATGTATAGAATCAGAAATGAATCCGCACTGTGAGCTTTATCCACACTTAAATGTATAGAATCAGAAATGAATCCTCACTGTGAGCTTTATCCACACTTAAATGTATAAAATCAGAAATGAATCCGCACTGTGAGCTTTATGCACACTTAAATGTATAGAATCAGAAATGAATCCGCACTGTGAGCTTTATCCACACTTAAATGTATAGAATCAGAAATGAATCCGCACTGTGAGCTTTATCCACACTTAAATGTATAGAATCAGAAATGAATCCGCACTGTGAGCTTTATCCACACTTAAATGTATAGAATCAGAGATGAATCCACACTGTGAGCTTTATCCACACTTAAATGTATAGAATCAGAGATGAATCCGCACTGTGAGCTTTATCCTCACTTAAATGTTTTGTTAAGGTACTCTCTTGATTTTTGCTTTCATTTCCACTTTCAAACATGTTTTTTTAAACTTCTTTCCCTTTTATACACAAACAGTGATGTATCCCAGAATTTTGTAATAAGATCAGTGGAACCAAACTTTGGTCATGATTTTTTAACCTCACCTTTCTTTGTATGGAATTACAATTTGGCTTTGGAGAAGGAGATGCTAGATGTTCCTGAGGAGACGAACTGGAAATGAGTCAGTAGCTTTTTGTCTCCAGTGGACTGTAGAGTGGATGAAGAGTACTTTAACAATATATATGTTTGAGTGTGGATCCCGGTCACAGGGCTGGTCCAGTTTGATTCTAGTAACATTACTGTTCCTCATATTCAAGATCTCTTGGCTGTATTGACAGATTTCTTGTGGAACAAAGGGGTTAATGTATATTGCATGCTGTCTTTCCTATTCAGCATTTTATGTAGGGAAAACAGCTAACTTAGAGCAATAATTTATAAGCATTTTTATTCAGTCAAGAGGAAAGATGATAATATAGCAATAACCAACCCCTGGGTGTGGGTAATGCTGGATTTACCCACGGTTGGTGTGGCTTGGTCATGAGGACGAAGCTCGAGTGGCCAAATAAAGACAACCGTTTGTAAATCCAGCATTACCCACACCCAGAAGTGGGTTATTGTTATTATACAATGGCATTATTTAAGAAAAAAATACTTACTTTTCTTAAATAGTGGCCTTGTATAATGTCTCCTTGCTGCCCTTCCACAGCTGTCTGATATTCTGCGGCAGTTCTGATGTACTGTGCATGCGTATGCTTACACAGTACATCAGAGCTGTGGGTGGAAGCAACAGAGAAAGGAAAATCTCCGTTGCTTTTTACAAGCTGTCTCGCTATGTTAAAGTAGTTTAACATAGCGAGACAGCTTTAACAAAGCAATGGAGAATCTCTGTTGCTTTTTTTTAAAGCTGTCTCACTATGTTAATCTCCTTTAACATAGCGAGACAGTGTCTAAACAGCAACGGAGATGTTGCGTTCTCTATTGCTGTAAAAAAGACTTATACTAATGGTAAAGGTCTGGGCGACCGGACCTTTTTCTATTAGTATAAGTCTGATTTACAACGTGCATGCTGACCAATCAGCGTGCACGTTTTGGAATATTAATGGGGGGTCATTGTATAATAATGTTTTATACAGACATGCATGTTTTTTTGAAAATTTGAAAATATATATATATTGTTTTATAGTGTGGAATAGATACCTCAACCAGCAAGAGAGGATAAGTTTGGAATACAGGGGACTGCATTGGCAGCTGTTATTGAACGGCATGCAATTCCTGAGAATATATATTTTTATTAACAATGTCTTAACATTAAGGGATGGCAAAATTGAAAGTAGAAACTCATATTATTTAATAAACATTATTTATAAAAGGTGAATTTACTAAGAGTTTTAGAATATATGATTTTTTTCTGCTATTTTTAATTGCTGTTCTTATTGGTCGTTGTTGTCATGTGACAGTAAGATGTTACATAAAGAAGATGATATTTTTGTGTATATGTTCTATTGACATTCTGCATCACTTTGGAATTAAAACACTTAACCTTTAATGCAACTCCTGTGGTAGACTGTCATGACTGGTGTCGCTGTAAGGGAGAATAAAGTACAGTTACCAGACTGGCTGCCTCCCAAAAATCTGGCCAGTCTTCTGGCAATATCCTATGACTAAGATATTCAATAGACTACTTCTTCAGTAGATCTGTAGAGGTTAAGAAGGTGGCAAAAGAGGTAGCCTGTACAAGGAGGGTGGCAGGAAAACATCAAAGAACTAGTCATATCAGCCTAATGGCAGTGACTGAAGTCATGGCAAAATTGCAAGTTGGAAACAATCTCCAAGACAACAACCAAAAAGGTTTCCTGTGGAGAAAGAGCTGTCAGTCGACTCTCATTGAGCTCTGTTGCTGAATTACAAGAGAACTTGACTACAGAAGATGGTAGGCTTGTACTATGTAGATTTGAGAAAGGTCTTTGACACAGTTTGTTAAATTCCACAGCTAGGACAACTGCAAGGCCTGGAGGCAGGACCTGAGATTGAGGAGGTTGTTTGACACATTGTTGGAAGATAGGACAAAAAGGGCTTCTGGTAAGAGAGAGAGAGATTGTTTGAAGTCAGGGAGGTGACTAGTAGAATATTGTATGGGACAGTCCAAGATTCAGTATTGTTTAGCATTTGTGTTTCAGATATATCTGAGGGCAAATATTAGCCTTTTTATCAATGATGCGGAGCTGTTAAGAGTATGAAGGCATATGTGCCAAAGTGAACTTTAAAAGACGGAACTGGATTATTTTTACTATTTTTTGAGAAATAGCTTGCAATATGACCGCAGTTCATGACTGAAAGTAACAAATCATGTCTTATATTAAAGGTAGTTTGATAAGCAAATGCAAAATCTCAACTGAGATTGTAAAATAAACACATCGGATAAAGCCTACAAATAAAAAGTGGTAGCTGTTGAATGCATGCTGAAGTTTAAGTAATGGTATGGGTCAAATCACAGGTCAGAATACTTAACATTACCAAAAGGATAACAATATCTTCAATAAATGGACATTTTATTAATTATTAATACTTATGCTCCAGATTTTTAAAATATTTTTAGTACACTGCCTCAGAAAGTGTTGAAGGTCAGCACAACAAAATTTCTTTAAAATGATTTTGAACTTACCCCATGCAGATATCTTTGAAGACTGAAATCTTAAATCTGAAAAGAGATCTCACTTGTCATACATTGAACATGTGACTTTACTGTATATTATATTGCAAAATATTAAATATTAACAAAATTACAATTAACCAAAACATACATGAAAAGCAGGATGTGAACTATTTGTACATGTGCTGTAGACATAGTCCATTTGTAATTGACTGTTATTAAGGTGGGCAGGGGATACTTCATTAGGCAGTGTTTTCTCTCTCTCATTTGTTGATAGTACCATTCATGACATTTCCCATATAGCCCACTCATCCAGTCAGTCGATTAAAATGATATAAGCTGTGTCTCAAACTCATTCCTTATAGTGTCTTTGGCATTCAGTATCTGCTGTCCATTGACTGAAGCAATGCATCTCTGCAGAAAACATTTTCATCTTTCATTTGTATTGTGACAGTATCATAGCAATTGAGTAGCAAGAAAAAAGAAATAAAAATGAATAAATAAATAAATATTCATTGAAAATTTCATACCAAGAAGAAAAAGTTTCAGATAAGTAGCTTATATAAAGATCTTTTTTATAAGGAGAATAAATAGATCAGATGAGCTATTACATGGTTTGCTTTACATGTTTTCTATTTAATCTTCTGTCGTGTTATGATATGGTGATGGCATGGGTGTAAATCCCATCTCAGACAAGTATTCCCCATACTCTGCAACCTGTCATATTATGATACAATACACTGCCACACCATGGCCTAACAGAAATGGTATGAGTGCAAATCAAGCCTCCAGATTCCTCCACTGTGCATTGTCAAGCGAACCTGTAGCGGACTTTTTTTTTACTGTACTCCTTGACATAAAAAAAAGCACACTGCATAATCTGCTTTCCTCTAGTGCTTTGCTTTCCATAAATTTGATGTATTTCTGTCAAATTGAGAAAACATATGATAAATAGTGTTGCCAAAATCCCATGTACCTGTTATTTATTTAGGACACATTTTCATTCAGCATGTTGGAGTGTTGTTATACACCATTATTCTCAACTGTGCCAGAAGATACTAAAAGCTGAGACTAAGAGAGCAAGAAGGGTACCTAATTATCTACAAAGGGCATTTTTTGGCATCAAGCCCCATACTATCTGTTCAGTTATCACAGTTGCTGTGGAGCTAACATATATGTTTAAATGACCAGATAGAAAAAGTACTACCTAAAGTAATTTATTTCAGCTTTTTCCAAAGATAAAACATGGTGGTAATAACTACTCTACTTCCAATGACCACAATGGTATTTCAGACAGAGGAAATGTTTTACTGGACAAATAAAATAACTACTACCTAGTATAATATATCTGGCTTACTTCCAAGAAAACATAATGATTAAAAAGCCCTATAACAGCCACAATTGCACTGTACACAGTAATGTCTTTCAGCTTTTTTCTAACACTATCTCCAGAAGACTGAACACAGTAACAAAAAAACATAGCTTCCAATCACCACAATATAATTTGTAAAGCAGGTATGTTTGATTGACCATATACAAGAATTAGTATTCTTAGTAATGTATTTCAAATTGGTGGCAACAATAAGAATTAAAGGTAGCAACATCCCACTATAACCAGAACTGCACTGAGAAAAGAAGATATGTCTTGCTGAGTAAACACAAGGAATGCTGTCTATCATATATTTCATTGCATTTTCATCAATAACATTCAAAGGTAGCAACCTCTACACCCTTAAAAAACACAAATCAGAATAAATAGTGGATATGCAAAAAAAAAAATTCTTGTTAGTACCCTTTGCAAAGATGGCACTGCCATTGGAAAGAACTACATTCATAAAATACCTCTAAAATTAGACCTAGTTGTCAGGGGTCTGGGAAAACATGTTGACAGTAATGTGACCTTTGACCACCCTGTGTCTATTGTGGTGAGAAAATCATTCTTTTTTGCACAGCTTATAAATAAGGGCATGGCATCCAGGAAGTCATTATTCCACTACACTTGGTTCTCGACAGACTAGTCACTGAGTACAATGCATCCTTTAGCATGTAGCTGACCAGGCATCTAAAACAACTTGACAGACCAGAGAGGTTCCTCACAAAAAAGAATACAGTTTATAAACAACAAGTTCTATGTGGACCATCTCAAGGCCCTGTGTCTGTACCCAGTCTCAAACAGAATGCTGAGCAGTGATCTATGGCTATCCTACAAAGCATTCTCTGGTCTCAGTGTGGTAGATTTGGTGCACATCCACAAAACAAATAGCATCAGAAAAACTCATTCTAAGGACCTAAACCTTGTCTTCGACATAAACAGGACATGCTAGAGAGACAGGTATGTGTCTCAAAGGTTACCTCACTCTGGAACAAGCTTCCCATTCATATGGAGCAAAGCTCATCCCTAACCATATTTAAATTTAATATGGACCAATGGATGGGAAATTGCAAATTTACCTCTGGTTTGCCACCTGTGGCCCTAATGGACATGGGCATTCTGTAAATGCTTGATGTGTACAAACCTATATTGTAATTGTAAAATTCCTTGGGGTTGATACATCAGCAATAATTTGGTAAATTTGGGTTAAGCATGAATAGACTTAAAATGGCTCTTGGGCTGATAGCCTGGTAATCACCTGTGAACTTCTAAATCTGGTTTATTGAGCACCATAAATGACTGTGCTTAGTTATGTATTTCAGTTTCTTTCAGCAATAATATACAAGGGCAGAACCTCACACTAATGCCACAATGACACTCAACACAGCAGACATGCTTAACAGACCAAACTCAAAAGGATTGCCTATTCTAAAGTACTTGATTTCAGTAATAACGGTTAATGGCCAGACCCCCTCTTTTCATGACATAATCTGAAAAGTCTCTCTTGGAGCCAAAATACCTTTCTGTTTCTGGACAAAATAAATAAAACATATATTCTGAATAATTGATGTCTGCTTTTAGCAGTAAAAGCAAGTTATCTACTGCTGCCAGGGTCCTGGCCTACCCTACCCAGTGATATTGAGACACAGCAAATAAAATAGTTTTAATTTTAATACAACATTCAGCTTAATTACTCCATATTTGATACAGTTTGTAAGTTGGAGAGGATGTAATTTATTTTCCTTTTGGACAGAGATTTTCAAAAGAGTCCTATCCAGTTTCAGTATATATTGTTTCAAACACAGCCAAAGCTTTGCATGGGGACAAATGTGGGGCCTGTGAGTTATGCTGGTAGCATCACAGATCTATCCTGCTTTTTTATAAGTATTAAAAAGTCAACAAGAGTCAAGATACAACAGCAAGAGTTCAATGTAGTTCATAGGTTCAAATCACAGCCTGCCTGAAATATGGTCCTTTTACTTTCATTATTGTGCTCCATCTTTACAACATTTAGAATAAGTAAAATATTGTGCTCCATCTTTACAACATTTAGAATAAGTAAAATCTTAATAAGGAAAATACAGATTAAAGTAGAACTGGCATATAGATTGTGAGAAGAAGTAGAGACCAAAGTGTGGCAAAATGCTTAGTGACCTACAAAACAAGATAAAGTAGGACATACTAAAGGCACCGAAATAAAGGTTACAGCTGGGAGGGGGTTGCAAGAGTGGAAAGAAAGATCAAAAGATTGTTATATGGTTTGGTCTGGAACATGGTCCCAGCCTGGAGTAAAGTGGTCCACTAGCTGCTCCACTGATAAGTGAGAAGGGTAAATGAGAAGGAAAAAAAATGAAAGGAGAAAGGGAAAAATGACTTTAATATTGTCCACAAACACATGAATAAGTAAGACTCTGTGACCCCTCTAAAATAAATGTGGCATTTTCATTGCCATATACAGCACTTTACTGTTATCCAGAACTTTCAGCAAAAGGTCTGGTGGAGTTTCCAAGGCAGATTAGAGCCCAGCAGCTGGGGGTGTGGTTTTGTAAAGGCTGAAGACTCCATTTTCACAAGGGAAGGTTGTGAATATCCTGTAACCACACCTATGCATCTGAATACCGTAAGGTATGCAAGGAGGTGCCAGCTTTGTACTTGCATAAGCTCTTCCTAGAGCTTCTGGAATGTATGCTTTTGTATCTAAAAGGTCCAGCTGAAGATACTAGAATTCACATTCCTTTTTCTAATTTTGAAGAAAATGAATCCTC
Organism: Protopterus annectens; assembly: GCF_019279795.1. Lineage (NCBI taxonomy): Eukaryota > Metazoa > Chordata > Ceratodontiformes > Protopteridae > Protopterus > Protopterus annectens. The sequence goes on along the minus strand of NC_056745.1, from coordinate 415,460,632 downwards.
CACTTCAGTCATTCATACGAGATGATCAAAAAATAACCTATGCGTATAAAATGTATGCTACACTTTAAGATATACAGCTGAAGGAGGTTATCTCCTCAGGCATACACCAGGATCCATAGCAGATAAATCATGGAATAAGACTGGTTGTGTGCCCTACCCACCCCATGGCATAGAAGGATAATGCCTTGACTACTGTCATAGAAGTTGGAGGGGCTGGTTGGAGAGTAAGACTGGAGTGGCCTCCATCAGCATGTCCATCTCGAGGGATGGCCTAACCAGCCACTTTGGCAATTGGCTACCATTGGTAACTAATTGCCTGGGGAACAGGCCAGGGCAGGTTTGTACTCTTAAGTGTTGCATGGGTTGCAGAGCCAGGGATGATGCCGGTGGCAGCTTATGTGGAGAAGTTAGGATGGTTTAGGGAGAGACCGCCACTGCTTCAGTATATCAATCTGCTCCTTAATGTCTGGCATTCTTGAACCTAGGGAATGACTGGGCCAGTATAGCCCCAAAATATGATGACTGGGTTGGGGACACTTGCCCAGTTTGAGGATTATTGGCTGTTACCCTTGGTGAAATGAATAAGCTGTTAGGGCATGGGTTGGGAAGACATTCTTCATGATCTCACAGAGGGTAAAAGATTAAAAAAAATAATTGGTTACATGCCCTTCCCAGTGAAACAGAAACACAGCTTCAGGAAAGATGACAGATCTTCTTTTTTGGGCACTTGAATGACTCCAAAGCTAAATCAAAATCCAAACCCAAACACCAGTTAAGTAAAGTACAGATCCATATAAGATTCAATTTACTGTTGTGAGAAAAATTCCATACAGTGTGAATCCAAAACAAAAGTTTCAAAACAGTAATAACTGGTCATACATTGTGTTGGCAAATGAAATAGCAAGCCCTGAGCAGGGTAATAATCATAGTATCACCAGCAGTATGCAGTAAACAGAGCAAGCTGCTACCAGCAGAGCTAACCAATGGGATGTCTGAACCTCTAATTGGTGTGAACAAAATGGCAGTGGTGCAGTGGCTGAGCATATCAGCATCTACATGTTATCTAGACATCTGAATAAGATGTAGGTTAGGCCTCTGGTATACTTTGTTTTTATGGGGGGGGGGGGGTTATTCATTTTGATTTTGGCCAGGCAGGGTAGATTCTTATATGTATTTAAAATGTGGGGGCTGGCCACTTCAGCTTACTCTATGGTTATAATTACATTGTTTACTCTGGGTATTACTGTTTTAACTGCGGTGGTGGTGCTGCGGTAGCGTTGTCGCCTCACAGTTAGACGTTGCACATTCAATTCTCAGTTAGATCGTCTTCGGTGTGTCAACATGCGTGAATGGGCATTCCTTCATTGAAGGTTGTGTGTTAGGCCCAGCAAGCCAGCATGTAAAAATCTACTGCCAATCATTAGCGGATCGGAGTTCCGCTGTGGCGACCCCTAACCGGGAAAAGCCAAAAACAGTTTACTCTGGGTATTACTGTTTTGTGCAAAAAAAGGTTATTCCATTTACTGAACTCCAGATGGCTTTCCTGGTCCTTAGTGCACAAAATGTCTGTGCTATAAGCCACTTAAAGATCTGTGCTATTAATTATTTTAATTGGTTGTAGTGAGGTGACTTAAGACAGGAAATAATTTGAAGCTGAAGTACATTTTGATAACATGCCAGAAAACTTGATATACTCTTTCACCTCTGGAAAGGATAGATGTAGCCCTAATTTACTAACGAATGCATTAGCCAAATGTAGGATTCTGGTAAACTCATATCTGATAGAGCATGACTGATAGTGATGTCTGTGGCACTGGAGATAATCCATTTATTTTGGAAAGATCTCAAAGCTAACTAAATTCTGCAGTTTCAAAATTAATAGGGCCCAGCTTAAGAAAGATGAGACTTTCACCTTAGAGATCAAATATTATAAATATACATTCTTTCCAGGTTGCAGTGTTTTCAAAGTTACTGGTCTGAAACTTATTTTCTTGGTATGAAATTTACAGTGAAGGACATGTTGCCTTCAGTAGAACAAGAACTGAGTTTCTATCCTTCGGTTGTCTGTAAGCTGCTTTCAGATCTGTGAAGAAAAATCCCTTCCTACTTAGTGTCGTGCTTTTGTTTCTCCTTTGCCATAGCAAGATGCTGACTTCAGGCACCTCCAGGCTAACAGTCCATCTCCACAGTCTTTTAATCAGAAAGGAAATATGTGATGGTATCAGGGCCCTGTCAGATGGTAAAATCAGAAGAGTCTCTAAATTTTGAGCTATCTAACATTTCTCATCTCCCCAGGAGTGGTTAGTATAACTCTACAGGGAGATAATATGTTCACATTTGCATATGATAGGTGAGGCACAGTCAGGTTCATAAATTCATAGGATAGTACTAGGCTAGCTGCCCTTCAAGACCATGTTAAGCCTACCTAATTAACCCACTTTAGAATCAAACCCTGCACCTTGTGTTTACAAAGTAAACATCTTAACCATTATGAAAAATCCCAACACATGCTTCCTGCCAAGTGAAGGCAAGCAGGATTACATCAAATCCCATATCCCCAGCCATTCACATGAGATAGCAGCGGGCAAAAGGACAATACACCTCTGTGATGTTCTTTCTTGATATCTTAGTCATATGTAAGATTTTGACCCATTTTTTACCAGGCTGGGATTTTTGACAGTTGCACTGTTATGACAGTGGTTTATTAATGCATTAGAATATCAGACCATTTGAAGTATAAATGCATAACACTGGAGCCGTGGAACTTAACACTTTGTTATATAGAACAAGTTTTAAACATGTTTTCTCGTGTAACTCCCTCTCCTCCCTCCTCCCCTTCCTCGGCCTTTGTTGTAGTAATTCCTGTGTTCCCAACTGTTGTTCATTCCCTGTTTCTGGGCTATACTTTTGCTTCTCTAGGGGGGGGTGGTGTTAATAAAGAGTCTAAAGGGATTTCAGGATACTCTGCCTCTGTTTGGTCTAATCCCAAATTTACTTCCTCCAAATTTAACTGATTGTCTTGTGTATAAAACTTGTCCAATCTCTTAGGGGGTGGATATGTTCTTCCTTCCCTATACTCATTCAGATATCTGTTCATTTTTTTTTCACCTTCCTATTAAGTACATTATTACCATGCACATCAATTTATTTGAAAATATTAATATATTTTACCTTCTCTTCTTCAAACATGAGATCCGATAACAATCTGGTATGCAAATTATTAACTTCTTTTAAAATTTTCTCTCTTTCGTCATTGTAAATTGTAACCATTAGTTTCATCAATTCTGTGCCAAAATTAATAACAACTCTATCAATTCCTTATGAAATGGACTATTCATTTCTACCTTGTTTGGGTATTTGACAAAATAATGCCCTTTCGGGTCTCTTCTAGTATTGATACATTCATTAAAGTAATACATCTCCATTTGCAAATTTTTAAACAATAACAACTTGCTTTTAAAAGCAGACAATGTGTCCATAAATGTCTCTGTATTAGGCTCTTGTTGTTCTATAAAGTTAAATCGCTTACCAGCCCATTTTTCAAAGTCAAATTCTGTAGTGAGATTGTTGTTGGATGAGTTGATTTCATTCCTCATTTCCACATTTCTGTTTGATCCTTGTGACTGGCTGCCTTGTATTCTCGTTGTTTGTGTTGAAGGTGCCATTCCGCCATGACCCGTTCTCTCCGACTTCATTTGCATCCCAATAGATTGGTTTAGCCCTTCGCAAACAGTTGTTGTTGGTTTCCCGGGAAGTTAAATCCAGAAGAGTCTAACAAAACTGTTTGCTTGTAGCAATCTTCTTTACTAGGTAAAATAACTGTACAAACTCACTCCTTGAAATTGGACTGTTATCCAAATCAAAGTTATTCTCCTTTACAGAACTGGAAAAAGAAGTGGTATTCTCCATCTCTGTCATGGCATCACATGCCAAGAAACATGAAAAAACAGTCACTAAATCCACTTGAAGTATAGATACACAAAACTGGAGCTGTGGAACTTAACCCTCTTAATTATATAAAAAAAGTTTTAAACACGTTTTCTCATGTAACTCCCTCTCCTCCCTCTGCTTTTGTTGTAGTAATTCCTGTGTTCCCAATTGTTGTTCATTCGTTATTTCTGGGCTATCCTTTTGCTTCTGCGGAGGGCTGAGGTGTTAATAAAGGGTCTAAAGGGATTTCAGTATACTCTGCCTCTGGTCTAATCCCAAATTTACTTCCACCAAATTTAACTGATTTTCTTGTGTATTAAACTTGTCCAATCTCTTAGGGGATGGATACACTCTTCTGTCCCTATACTCACTCAGATCTCTCTTCATTTTTTTTCACCTTCCTATTAAGTACATTATTACAGTGCACATCAATTTCTTTGAAAATATTAATATATTTTACCTTCTCTACTTCAAACATGAGATCTGATAATAATCTGGTGTGCAAATTATTAACTTCTTTTAAAATTTTCTCTCTTGTGTCACTGTAATTTGTAACCATTAGTTTCATCAATTCTATGCCAAAATTATTAAACAACTCTATCAATTCCTTATGAAATGGACTATTCATTTCTACATTGTTTGGGTATTTGAGAAAACGAAGCCCCTTCGGGACACTTGTAGTACTGATACTTTCATTAAGGTAATCGATCTCCATTTGCAAATTTTTAAACAATATCAGCTTGCTTTTAAAAGCAGACAATGTGTCCGTAAATGTCTCTGTACTAGGCTGTTGTTGTTCTATAAAGTTAAATAGCTTACCAGCCCATTTTTCAAAGTCAAATTTGGTAGTGAGATTGTTGTTGGGTGAGTTGATTTCATTCCTCATTTCCAAATTTCTATTTGATACTTGTGACTGGCTGCCTTGTATTCGCATAGTTTGTGTGGAAGGTGCCATTCCGCCATTACTTGTTCTCACCAATGTCATTTGCATCCCAGTACATTGGTTTAACCCTTCACCAAATAGTTATTGTTGGATTCCTGGGAAGTTAAATCTGGAAGAGTCTAACAAAACTGCTTGTGTTGTAGCAATCTTCTTTACTAGGTCAAATAACTACAAACTCACTCCTCGAAACTGGAGTGTTATCCAAATCAGAGTTATTCTCATTTACAGAACTGGAGAAAGAGGTGGTCTGCTCCAATGTCTTTGTCATGGCATCACAAGCCAAGAAACATGAAAAAGCAATCACTAAATCCACTCAAAGTATAGATACACAAAATTGGAGCCACAGAACTTAGCACCCTTTATTATATAAAACAAGTTTTAAACGCGTTTTCTCATGTAACTCCCTCTCCTCCCTCCTCCTCTCCCTCTGCCTTTGTTGTAGTAATTATCCTGTGTTCCCAACTGTTGTTCATTCCCTGTTTCTGGGCTATACTTTTGCTTCTCCTGGGGGGGGGGGGGGTGTTAATAAAGGGTCTAAATGGATTTCAGGATACTCTGCCTCTGTTTGGTCTAATCCCAAATTTACTTCCTTCCAATTTAACTGACTGTCTTGTGTATTAAACTTGTCCAATCTCTTAAGGGGCGGATACACTCTTCCTACCCTATACTCATTCAAATCTCTGTTCATTTTTTTCAACTTCCTATTAAGTACATTATTACAATGCACATCAATTTCTTCGAAAATATTAATATATTTTACCCTATTTCAAACATGAGATCTGATAATCTGGTATGCAAAGTATTAACTTTTTAAAAAAATTTCTCTCTTTTGTCATTGTAATTTCTAACCATTAGTTTCATCAATTCTATGCCAAAATTATTGAACAACTCAGTCAATTCCTTATGAAATGGACTATTCGTTTCTACGTTTTTTGGGTATTTGACAAAACAAAGCCCCTTTGGGACTCTTCTAGTATTGATACATTCATTAAGGTAATCGATCTCCATGTACATATTTTTAAACAATAACAACTTGCTTTTAAAAGCAGACAATGTGTCCATAAATGTCTCTGTACTGGGCTGTTGTTGTTCTATAAAGTTACATCGCTTATCAGCCCATTTTTCAAAGTCAAATTCAGTAGTGAGATTGTTGTTGGACGAGGTGATTTCATTCCTCATTTCCAAGTTTCTATTTGATACTTGAGACTGGCTGACTTGTGTTCTCATCATTTGTGTGGAAGGTGCCATTCTGCCATTACCCGTTCCTGCCAACGTCATTTGCATCCTAGTAGATTGGTTTAGACCTTTGCCAAATGGTTCTTGTTGGTTTCCCGGTAAGGTAAATCTGGAAGAGTCTAACAAAACTGCTTGCGATGTAGCAATCTTCTTTACTAGGTCAAACAACTATACAAACTCACTCCTCAAAACTGGAGTATTATCCAAATAAGAGTTATTCTCGTTTACAGAACTGGAAAAAGAAGTGGTCTGCTCTGACATCTCTGTCATGGTATCACAAGCCAAGAAACACAAAAAAGCAGTCACTAAATCCACTCAAAGTATAGATACACAAAACTGAAGCTGCGGAACTTAACAGTCTTTATTACATAAAACAAGTTTTAAACACGTTTTCTCATGTAACTCTCTCTCCTCCCTCTCCTCTCCCTCTGCCTTTGTTGTAGTAATTCTTGTGTTCCCAATTTTTGTTCATTCCCTGTTTCTGGGCTATCCTGTCGCTATTCCGGAAGGGGGGATAGTGTTAATAAAGGGTCTAAAGGGATTTTAGGATACTCTGTCTCTGTCTGGTCTAATCCAAAATTTACTTCCTCCAAATTTAACTGATTGTCTTGTGTATTAAACTTGTCCAGTCTCTTAGCGGGTGGATACGCTCTTCCTACCCTATACTCATTCAGATCTCTGTTCATTTTTCTCATTTTCCTATTAAGTACATTATTACCATGCACATCAATTTCTTTGAAAATATTAATATATTTTACCTTCTCTATTTCAAACATGAGATCCGATTACAATCTGGTATGCAAACTATTAACTTCTTTTAAAATTTTCTCTCTTTCGTCATTGTAATTTCTTAACATTAGTTTCATCAGTTCTGTGCCAAAATTATTAAACAACTATCAATTCATTATGAAATGGACTATTCATTTCTACATTGTTTGGGTATTTGACAAAATGACACCCCTTCGAGACTCTTCTAGCATTTATACATTCATTAAGGTAATCGATCTCCATTTGCTAATTTTTAAACAATAACAACTTGCTTTTAAAAGCAGATAATGTGCCCATAAATGTCTATGTACTGGGCTGTTGTTGTTCTATAAAGTTAAATTGCTTACCAGCACATTTTTCAAAGTCAAATTCTGTAGTGAGATTGTTGTTGGATGAATTGATTTAATTCCTCATTTCCACATTTCTATTTGATCATTGCGACTGTCTGCCTTGTATTCTCATTGTTTGTGTTGAAGGTGCCTTTCTGCTATTACCCATTCTCTCCAAAGTCATTTGTGTCTCAGTAGACTGGTTTAGCCCTTTGCCAAACAGTTGTTGTTGGTTTCCTGGGAAGTTAAATCCAGAAGAGTCTAACAAAACTGTTTGCTTGTAGCAATCTTCTTTACTAGGTAAAATAAATGTACAAACTCACTCCTTGAAACTGGAGTGTTATCCAAATCAGAGTTATTCTCATTTACAGAAATGGAAAAAGAAGTGGTCTGCTCCAACATCTCTGTCACGGTATCACAAGCCAAGAAACATGAAAAAAAAGGTACTAAATCCACTCAAAGTATAGATACACAAAACTGGAGCTGTGGAACTTAACACTCTTAATTATATAAAAAAAAGTTTTAAACACGTTTTCTCGTGTAACTCCCTGTCCTCCCTCCTCCCCTCCCTCTGCCTTTGTTATAGCAATTCCTGTGTTCCCAATTGTTGTTCATTCCTTGTTTCTGGGTTATACTTTCGCTTCTCTGGAGGGGGGAGGTGTTAATAAAGGGTCTAAAGGGTTTTCAGGATACTCTACCTCTGTCTGGTCTAATCCCAAATTTACTTCCTCCAAATTTAACTGATTGTCTTGTGTATTAAACTTGTCCAATCTCTTAGGGGGTGGATACGCTCTTCCTTCCCTATACTCACTCAGATCTCTGTTCATTTTTACAATGCACCTCAATTTCTTTGAAAATATTAATATATTTTACTTTCTCTTCTTCAAACATGAGATCCGATAACAATCTGGTATGCAAATTATTAACTTCTTTTAAAATGTTCTCTCTTTTGTCATTGTAATTTGTAACCATTAGTTTCATCAATTCTGTGCCAAAATTGTTAAACAATTCTATCAATTCCTTATGAAATGGACTGTTCATTTCTACATTGTTTGGGTATTTGACAAAATGAAGCCCCTTCGGGACTCTTGTAATATTGATACTTTCATTAAAGTAATTGATCTCCATTTGTAAATTTTTAAACAATATCAACTTGCTTTTAAAAGCAGACAATGTGTCCGTAAATATCTCTGTACTGGGCTGCTGTTCTATAAAGTTAAATCACTTACCAGCCCATTTTTCAAAGTCAGATTTGGTAGTAAGATTGTTGTTGGATGAGTTGATTTCATTCCCCATTTCCAAGTTTCTATTTGATACTTGTGACTAGCTGCCTTGTATTCTCATAGTTTGTGTGGAAGGTGCCATTCCGCCATTACTCATTCTCACCAACGTCATTTGTGTCCCAGTACATTGGTTTAACCCTTCACCAAATAGTTGTTGTTGGTTTCCCGGGAAGTTAAATCCGGAAGAGTCTAACAAAACTGCTTGTGTTGTAGCAGTCTTCTTTACTAGGTCAAGTAACTGTACAAACTCACTCCTCGAAATTGGAGTGTTATCCAAATCAAAGTTATTCTCGTTTACAGAACTGGAAAAAGAGGTGGCCTGCTCGTATGTATTCATCGTGGTATCACAAGCCAAGAAACACGAAAAAGCAGTCAACAAATCCACTCGAAGTATAGATACACAAAACTGGAGCCACGGAACTCAACACTCTTTATTATATAAAACAAGTTTTACACACGTTTTCTTGTGTAACTCCCTCTCCTCCCCTCCCTCTGCCTTTGTTTTAGTAATTCCTGTGTTCACAACTGTTGTTCATTCCCTGTTTCTGGGCTATACTTTTGCTTCTCCGGAGGGGGGTGGTGTTAATAAATGGTCTGAAGGGATTTCAGGATACTCTGTCTCTGTCTGGTCTAATGCCAAGTTTACTTCCTCCCAAGTTAACCGATTGTCTTGTGTATTAAACTTGTCCAATCTCTAAGGGGGTGGATACACTCTTCCTACCCTGTACTCATTCAGATCTCTGTTCATTTTTTTCAACTTCCTATTAAGTACATTATTACAATGCATATCAATTTCTTTGAAAATATTAATATATTTTATCTTCTCTGTTTCAAACATGAGATCCGATAATCTGGTATGCAAATTATTAACTTCTTTTAAAATTTTCTCTCTTTTGTCATTGAAATTTCTTACCATTAGTTTCATCAATTTTATGCCAAAATTATTAAACAACTCTTTCAATTCCTTATGAAATTGACTATTCATTTCTACATTGTTTGGGTATTTGACAAAACGATGCCCCTTCTCGACTCTTCTGGTATTTATACATTCATTAAGGTAATCGATCTCCATTTGCAAATTTTTAAACAATAACAACTTACTTTTAAAAGCAGACAATGTGTCCATAAATGTCTCTGTACTGGGCTGTTGTTGTTCTATAAAGTTAAATCGCTTACCAGCCCATTTTTCAAAGTCAAATTCTGTAGTGAGATTGTTGTTGGATGAGTTGATTTCATTCCTCATTTCCACGTTTTTATTTGATCCTTGCAACTGGCTGCCTTGTTTTCTCATCATTTGTGTTGAAGGTGCCATTCCGCCATTACCCGTTCTCTCCAACATCATTTTCGTCCCAGTAGATTGGTTTAGCCCTTCGCCAAATAGTTGTTGTTGGTTTCCTGGGAAGTTAAATTTGGAAGAGTCTAACAAAATTGTTTGCTTGTAGCAATCTTCTTTACTAGGTAAAATAACTGTACAAACTCACTCCTTGAAACTGGAGTGTTATCCAAATCAGAGTTATTCTCATTTACAGAACTGGAAAAAGAAGTGGTCTGCTCCGATGTCACTGTCATGGTATCACAAGCCGGGAAACATGAAAAAGCAGTCACTAAATCCACTTGAAGTATAGATACACAAAACTGGAGCTGTGGATCTTAACACTTAATTATATAAAAACAAGTTTTAAACACGCTTTCTCGTGTAACTCCCTCTCCTCCCTCCTCCCCTCCCTCTGCCTTTGTTGTAGTAATTCCTTTGTTCCCAACTGTTGTTCATTCCCTGTTTCTGCTCTATCCTTTTGCTTCTCCGGAGGGGGAGGTGATAATAAATTGTCTAAAGGGATTTCAGGATACTCTGTCTCTGTCTGGTCTAATGCCAAGTTTACTTCCTCCCAAGTTAACCGATTGTCTTGTGTATTAAACTTGTCCAATCTCTAAGGGGGTGGATACACTCTTCCTACCCTGTACTCATTCAGATCTCTGTTCATTTTTTTCAACTTCCTATTAAGTACATTATTAACATGCACATCAATTTCTTTGAAAATATTAATATATTTTACATTCTCTATTTCAAACATGAGATCCAATAACAATCTGGTATGCAAATTATTAACTTCTTTTAAAATTTTCTCTCTTGTGTCATTGTAATTTGTAACCATTAGTTTCATCAATTCTATGCCAAAATTATTAAACAACGATATCAATTCCTTATGAAATGGACTATTCATTTCTACATTGTTTGGGTATTTGTCAAAAAGAAGCCCCTTCGGGACTTTTCTAGTATTGATACTTTCATTAAGGTAATCGATCTCCATTTGCACATTTTTAAACAATATCAAATTGCTTTTAAAAGGAGACAATGTGTCCGTAAATGTCTTTGTACTGGGCTGTTGTTGTTCTATAAAGTTAAATCGCTTACCAGCCCATCTTTCAAAGTCAAATTCGGTAGTGAGATTGTTGTTGGACGAGTTGATTTCATTCCTCATTTCCAAGTTTCTATTTGATACTTGTGACTGGCTGCCTTGTATTCTCATAGTTTGTGTGGAAGGTGCCATTCCGCCATTACCCATTCTCACCAACGCTATTTGCATCCCAGTGCATTGGTTTAACCCTTCACCAAATAGTTGTTGTTGGTTTCCCAGGAAGTTAAATCTGGAAGAGTCTAACTAAACTGCTTGTGTTGTAGCAATCTTCTTTACTAGGTCAAATAACTGTACAAACTCACTCCTCGAAACTGGAGTGTTATCCAAATCGGAGTTATTCTCGTTTACAGAACTGGAAAAAGAGGTGGACTGCTCTGATGTCTTTGTCATGGTATCACAAGCTAAGAAGCATGAAAATCAGTCACTAAATCCACTTGAAATATAGATACACAAAACTGGAGCCATGGAGCTTAACACTATTATATAAGACAAGTTTTAAACACATTTTCTCGTGTAACTCCCTCTCCTCCTTCCCTCCCTCTGCCTTTGTTGTAGTAATTCCTGTGTTCCCAGTTGTTGTTCATTCCCTGTTTCTGGGCTATCCTTTCACTTCTCCAGATGGGTGTGGTGTTAATAAAGGGTCTAAATGGATTTTAGGATAGTCTGCTTCTGTCTGGTCTAATCCCAGATTTACTTCCTCCAAATTTAACTGATTGTCTTGTGTATTAAACTTGTCCAATCTCTTAAGGGGTGGATACGTACTTCCTTCCCTAAACTTATTCAGATCTCTGTTCATTTTTTCAACTTCCTATTAAGTACATTATCACAATGCACATCAGTTTCTTTGAATATATTAATATTTCTCTATTTCAAACATGAGATCTGATAACAATCTGGTATGCAAACCATTAACTTATTTTAAAATTTGCTCTCTTTTGTCATTGTAATTTCTAACCATTAGTTTCATAAATTCTATGCCAAATTTATTAAACAACTCTATCAATTCCTTATGAAACAGACTATTTATTTCTACATTGTTTGGGTATTTGACTAGGTAAAGCAACCAAAGAATCCTTGCAGGGGTGTAGAGATTTTGTACTCAAAACACATCTGCATGTAAATTCTCAGCTAAGAAATAAAGAAAGAAAGAAATTAATTGTAATTAACCAAGTCTGACATTGTCCCCTGTATGATATAATATTTTTAACATTATCCAGTCCTTTGTCAGCTGATACCTGTTTACCATCGGACCATGAAACAAATGTTGCATTATGTTCCTTTTAATTTCAGACTGAGTGTTTCAGTCTTCTGTAATCTTCATACAGTCTCTATCTTCAACTATTATACAGCTATTATTGATTCATCATTGACCCTCTCCATTATCATATTATTCTTTTAAGAAATTTTTTTTAGACACAATGAAGATAGAGTTTGTTAAACTTGGATAACACATGGGGGATATTATATCTATTAAGTTATTGCTCCAGCATCAGAAATCAGCACCACAAATCAGTTTAGTAAAGTTCCACTCAGTGTGTGTGAATTAGATGAAGTTACTAAGAGGTAACCTTGTAGGAGTTAGTCTCACAAGGAGCTTAAAGGTTGTGCAACCATATATTCTGCTTATCTTAAATGGTTTCCAGGGAGACCTCTTTATGGGTGCTGTTACCAGGAGTATGGTGCACATTATGCTCCACTGAAGCAGTACCATAAATGAGTTTTTTTTTCTCACATGTGGAAAATGGAACATACTCTGGTGCTTTGAAAACTTCCTAGGATATAGACAATAAGTTGGAAAACAAAACTGCACTCCAGTAATAATAGCTGTGCTAGACGTTTGCAGTTCATATATAAATATACCACATTTCCAGTGGCAGATAATAGTCTGTTTCATGTCTGTCGCACTCAGGGTGTCTGAAGTTGTCTGCATACAATAAAATGCAGCTACCAAAAATTTCACTCACTAAAAACAAATTTGAACAAAAACATGGAAAACGCCTAGATACAAATTAATTATATACATAATTAACCCATTTTCTGCAGTGGTGCTCTGGAAGTTTGTACCATAGCTTCCAATGGGTGGAGCCGAAGCTTTTTTATAGCATCAAATTATGTCCTCATGTTTCAAACAAATGTTCATATCTCTGGAACCATAGGGTTCATTAAAGAAGTGTAAATGGCAAACTCTTTAGCATAAACTATTTTCATAGTGGTAGTATTCTGTATGTTCTAGGTTTTAAACTGGATTTTATAAATGGCAGTAAACATAGTAACTATTACCCTCATAATATTTTGTAAACAACTTACAATTTTTCAGCAACCACTCAAGTTATACACATACTGTCAGCAGCATTTTGTTCATTCAGCTAAGAGCTTTCATATGAGGCTAAGCAGATGTCATTACATTCACTGCTGCAGTACTCATCACTTATGGGATTCCCTGCCATTGAAGCCTGACATCCAGCCAGTCTACCAAAGCCTACCATTACTTTAAGGTACTCTGAACATCACCGAAATGTTGCTTGAGTAGCATAGAGCATAAAGGTGACATTCAGGCGTACCAACCTCAGAACTTCTTTGCCGCCAGTCCAAATGCTGTTACTAACCATTGGCCTGTTTGCCTACATCCAATTTCAGCCATTTTTCTATTCCTTTTTAATTTTTACTGCATTTTTCTATTCCAGTGATTTCTCCTGTTTGCTGAAGTCCTCACCATTGCAGATAAGTACCCAGTTGCAGTTTTGTTCTTTTTCTTGAATTTTTATGCTGTTTGTGGCTAATGTCATCCAGGAAAGGTAAATGCCATTGTGGGAGACAGATTCCTCATAAAGACTGCCATAATAAGTGCCTTTTTTGCCTGGGAGCTTCTCACAACTATACGTCTTATTTGATTTGTCAGGCGTTCATCAGGAAAACTCTTCATAGCAGGCTTTCTTCCTTTTCACTGTATTTTGAGAACCAGCATCTTAAAGTTCTTACTAAAGATACAATGGAAGGAACTTTCCACCCTGCAATTTAGCCATCAGGGAAGAAGAAGGTGAAAAACGTAAGACCAGATTCTTCCACTGTCCAGGCTCTGCTTGGTGTTTCTCCTGAGGTTGTTACAAACCCATAGGCTCACCTGGCTGTGTTGCCGGATTTCTCTACCATGACCATGTTGGAGGCTGGTGAGGATCTGGTGGACAGCAAGTCCAATGTGGCTTTTCAGGCATCCATTTTGGATGTTCAGTGGTAACCATGGTTGATTGCTTCCAAGGAGTCAAGGGGAGGTTCTTCAGATTCTTCTTAGGGAAGAAGTTCCTACTTCAGTTGTTGAATGCTGTTCTGAGTCAGAGCCTTCTCAGTTTTCTAGGGAGAATGTTTCCTTAAAAAAGAAACAGAAAACTAAATGTTTCTTCTGCTCCTAGGCATCCAGAAAGTAAGTGGCAGGCCTTTACTCAGGGGTTATTTAATGCTTTACTGTCATTAAGGCTTCCTTACAGGATTTTGTTTCCTGCTCCTCCTTGGTCCTCTTCTCCACTTAAAGAGCCCAGGGAACTGAATTCATCTGAGGAAGAGTTGGATTCTGATGAAGAATCCCTTACTTATTCTACTCAGATTCATTCTCCTTTAGACTATGGATCAGAGGAGGAGGAATCTAATAGTCCATATACTCCTTCTGAGAAAATTTCCTTTGGGGAGACCATCTCTAGGATGATGGAATTTCTTTTAAGTGGGATTGTGCTCAGGTCTCTGATATCCGTAAGAGGTACTATAAGTTACTGCACATGGAATTTCCTAAACCTGTGGCTATTCCTACTGGCTTGGCTGCTTTACTGGATGTTTTTTCCAATGCTTCTAAAATGCCTGATTCTCTGCCCCCTATTCCCAAGAAGCCTGATTGGTTTTATAGGGTGCCTAAGGATTATTCCTTTTTGTTCAGATGTCCTGCTGCTGACCCCTCTGTGGTGTCTGTAGCCTCTGACTTTGGCTTTTGGTTCAGTAATGAAGAGGTATTCTTGGCTTAGGCTTCAACTTTACCTGATGATATTAAGGCTAAGTTGATGGATGCTCCTCTAGATAATAAACTTTTGTTTGGGGAAGCAGCTTCTGGCTTATTTAAGTCTCTTCGGAACAAGGGGAAGGCCTTACAGGAGCTTAAACATGTTTTTGTTTCGCCTGTGCCTATATTTCAATGAAACTACCCTACTAAGCAAACTTTTTTTCATAAACAATCTGGCCCTCCTGATAAAGGTAAAAAGGGTGGTAAATGGGCTTCTCCTGCTAAGGCCACTCAACTGCAGGGATTCAAAAGCCTTCCTTTCCTGACAAACCAGGTGCTGTTTACTATCCATCTATTCCCAGCCACAGTCCTCTTTTTCTTTGCCTTTCTCTTTTTCTTCCTATTTGGCTTCGAATCACTCAGGATTCTTGGGTTCTGTCAATCATTCATCAGGGGTATTTCATAGTGTGTATACCCCATTCTTCTTTTATGGGCATTCCTCAATTTCCTCAGGAACAACTTCCATTTTTCCCAGAGGTTCTTCAAGATCTCTTGTCTCAGGGTGCTTTTCAACAGGTACCTGTGTCCCAAAGGGGGAAGTGGTTTTATACAAGAATGTTTCTAGTGCCTAGAAAAGAAGCTACTTGGAGACCAATTCTAGACCTCTCTCATTTAAACATTTTTCTAAAGGTGCCTTCCATTTGCAAAATCTTTGTTTTGCCATTTCTCTTCTACAGATCCTGGGGTTCATGATAAACCTCAAAATGTCTTCTCTGACTCCTTCTTGGGATCATGTCTTTCTGGGTTGCAGGATTCAGACAGTGTCAATGCTGGCATCCCTGCCTCCTCCAAAGGCCTTAACTCTCATTTTTTACTTTCAAACTGGTCTTCCTGTGGCCTCCATTGCAGCAAGGGAGTTTCTGAGAACTCTGGGTTGCATGGCTTCCACCATTCTGATGCTCCCTCTGGCCAAACTCCACATGAAGACGTTCCAGTGTTTTTTGAAGTTGGTGTGGCTTCAATATGTGCATCCTGTAGACTTTACAGTTCCTCTTCTACCTTGTCTCAAGAAGGAACTTCTCTGGTGGATTCAGCAGTTGTCTCTGAATCCAGGGCTCCCTTGTCACCCTCCTCTTCCCTCTCAGGATCTGTTCACAGTCTCTTCAGATGTGGAATGGGGAGCAATATTTGGTTCTCTGAAGGTTCACCTCGTCAGCAGAAGAAGCACATCAGCATCAAAGAGATGAGAGCTCTTATGCTGGCTCTTCAGGCCTTTCATCCTCTTCTCTCCAGGGCCTATCAAGGTATTCATGACCAATGCCACAGTGATGTGGTATATAAGTAAACAGGGAGGAACACTATCTTATCTTCTTTGCCAGCTGGCACTCATGGTATGGAATCTGTCTGTCAAGTATCAAGTGACTCTTCAGACAGTTTATATTCCTTCAGATCAGAACATTGTGGCAGACACTCTGAGCAGGCGCTTCAGTCAGTTTCATGAATGGATGCTTCACAGGAATGTGTTTCTGAATATTGTTCAACAGTGGGGTACTCCTCAAGTTGATCTTTTTGCCTCCCCTCTGAACAATCAACTTCCTCTGTTTTATGCCAGAGTCCCAGGTCCTCTGGTGTGGAAGGTGGACGCGCTCTCATTTTCTTGGAAGGGGATGTTTCTTTATGAATTCCATTCCCTTCCTCTCATTCCAAAAGTCCTGTTCAAGATTTAACAGAATTGCTCCAAAGTCTTGTTGGTGACTCCCTTTTAGCTGCGACAGCACTGGTTCCCTCTACTTCTGCATCTAGCCAAGGACAGTCATTACAAGTTCTCAGAGGGTGGATCTACTCATACAAGACAAGGGATCTCTCATCCATCCCCACCTGTCCACACTTCAACTGACACTGTGGGTAATAGGGTTTTGATTCCTCATATTCACTTTTTCTTTTCCTGAGGACGTGCTGCAGGTCCTGCAAGAGGCCAAGAAACCTATTACTAGGAAATCCTTTGTATCTAAATGGAAGAGGTTTTGTATTTGGTGTCTCTGTCATAACCTGGACCCACTTAATGTGGATGTTCCTTTGGTTCTCTCTTATTTGAATTGCTCAATACTGGTTTGGCCTATTCTTCTATGAAGGCCCACTTATCAGCTCTTTCTGCTTGTCTGCCTTTAACTCCTCCTTTAGCTTCTAGATTTGAGGCTAAGCAATTTCTTAAAGGCATCCTTAATGTTAGACCTCTCAGGAAGGCTGTTTCTCCTCCCTGGGATCTTAATTTTGTTCTGGAGAAACTGACTTAGGCTCCTTCTGAGCCTGCTGTTTCAGCTTCCTTGCAACATTTTTCTTGGAAGACAGTTCTTTTGTTAGCTCTTCCTTCTGTTAGATGGGTGTCTGAGTTGCAAGCCCTTATGCTTTGTCTGCCTTTTTTGCTGCTTCATGAAGACAGGATGTCCTTGGATAGTAATCCCTATTTTTACACCGAAGGAATTTAATGAGTTGTTAATCAGTCTATTAATTTGCCTACATTTTTCCCTTCTCTGCAATCTGACAGTGAGAGGGTGCTGCATACCTTGGATGTGCATAGACAGCTCAGATTTTATTTGGATAAGACTAATGCTATTAGAAAATCTGATCAGCTGTTTGTGTCTTTTCATACTAGGTCTTTAGGATTAGCTGTTTCCAAGCAAACTATTTCTACTTGGATTTCAAAGGTTACTTCTTTTTGTTATACTTTTTATGATGAGAGCCTTCCTTCTTCTGTAAAGGCTCATTCTACTAGATCTGTGGCCTCTCTGATAGTTTTTCAGGGGCTTAGATACTAAGTCTATTCTTGAAGCAGCTACTTGCCCTTGTGTGCATACTTTTACCTAACACAACATTTGGATGGTATCTCCAGAGCTGGGGCTGGTTTTGCGATGCCATTCCTCATGGCTTCTTAGAGGGCTGTACTTCTGCTTCCTCCTCCAAAGTTTCTTCTTGAGCTTTGGCCTCTCCCATTTGTGATGAATACTGCAGTGGTGAATGCAAGGGCATAGTACAGTTGTGTAAAATCTTACCATTATGGTAGATGTCCTTGCCTTCACCTCTGCAGTATTCACTCCCTCCCTCTATCCCCCTAGTCTTTTTCTTTCCTGCATGTGCAGGTTCTCTTTGGTTTTCCTTGGACTGGTGTTCCTACTAGGCAATCAGTTATGAGGATGGTACGCCTGCACGTCACCTTTATGCCCTACCCTGCATGAGGAGCATTTGGGTGATGTTCAGCATACCTTAAAGCAATGGTAGGCTTTGGTAGACTGCCGGACTTTGGGTTTCCAAGACAGGGAATCCTATAAGTGATGAATACTGCAGCAGAAAAGGCAAGGACATCTACCATCATGGTAAGATTTTACACAGCTGTACTTTCTTTATGTGCCACTTGGCTGTTGAGATATTTAGAAAAAAAAATTTATGACAATAGAAATAAATATTATATGAACAGCAATAAATAACTTGTTACTTGCACTCAACAATGGACAGATATCAATAAAGCTGTGTTTATCATTACTTAAGCTTTAAGATGAAATCTTTTAGTACTTTATGTGTAGCATGGTTTTGAATTTATTAATGAAGATATGAACAAGCATTATTTGACACCTAGAGACATCAGTAGGATGTAACTGCAGAAACACCTACAGACGTCACCCAGCTGTAATGAGTTAAACCCTACAATTTGAGTTCAACACTCATCAGTCCGAAAAACATTCCTAGGGGTGCTCTTTTCTAGAGCTAATACCAAAGATGATAGGTTTGGTGCACCTTATATAGGAAGGGGATTCACTTTATAATCTCAAAATACTAAAATATTGAATTTCAGTATCTTGAGAGTATAAAGCCGAAAAATCAAAATACCGAAACCCCAAAACCGCAAAATTCAAAACCGTGACTTGTAAACACATCCTACACCACACAAAAACACATACACCTTCCTCCCCACACTACAACAAACAAACAAAACACATATAAACAAAACAACACATAGACACACACCTACCCTACATATAAGAAGGGGGCAAGTCCCCATACACCCCCCACTACTTATATATACCAACTCCGAGGTCGCACTAAAAATGACACAGACATGAAACCCACCACTACACAATCTACATTCCCCTCGCACAAACACACATCACATACATACAAACAACACCATTCTCAACACTTACACACTCACACTCTTACCTACATACCTTAACCTACACATACAACTTCCCACCACACTAACATACAATAAAATCCCTACTGAAAACCCTTAAAATATAAACACTTACCTGAATTTCCAGCTGTCCAGTAACACAGTGCACCACCATAACCGCTAATTCGACATTTCCGGATTCGGTTATGTGGTCTTTCGTGTAACTCTGTTTTCACTATTATAGTCTTGAGATACTGAAATTTGATATTTTAGTATTTCGAGATTATAAAGTGAACCCATAGGAAGGTACTCAGCTGTTCAGATATCCATTGTGTATACACACACTGGTGTTGTGTTATAAGATCAAAGGTAGTTGCTAAGCTATTGGCCCTGAGGCCCTTACAAGGCTAGCCAAGAATATGGCCCATGTTCCCACAAGTCAGCACCTGATGCCCCCATCCAGCAGGGACACAGGTGGAATCCCAGGGGTGTATTTTCTGTTCCCCATCCAGTTATCCAGGTTGTGCTTAAAAAGGGTTAATGAGGTACTCTGCATGGCATGGAGAGGGAGTCTATTCCACAGAAGGAGGATTCTCTGAGACACAAATTTGTCCTGCCAACAGGTCCTATTGATGTCACAGACCAGGTTGATTTCACACATGTGGGTTACTCAAGTGGAGCTTGACTTGCGGATATGCAGCAATTTCATTAACGCAGGGTCTGAGATGGCTTTGTATGCCTGACACAGGTCACCTCTGAAGAGTCTGTATGAGACTGAGTAGAGGGACAGGGCCTTTAGCCTATCTGTGTATGGCAGATGTTTGAGGCCCTGGAATCTCCTGGTGAGGAGCCTCTGTGGTCCGTCCAGCTGCTGCATGTGTTTTGTGAGGTACATGCTGAAAGGGGCATTGTACTCAGTAATGAGTCTTATAAGGGAAGAATACAGGGATGTTATGACCGTCTTGTCCCTGGATGAGATACCCTTACTAATGAGGTGGGCCATGTAGAAAGCTTTCCATAAAACAGAAGCAACATGGTAGACAAATGTCAGTTTGCTATCAACCTGGGTGCCCAGGTCCCTCACGACTGATTGCAAGCTTAGGACCTTGTTATTAATGTGATAACTTGTGGGGACATGACTGTCCCCAAAGGGGATGATGATGCATTTTTTGGCATTCAGTTTGAGGGCATGTTTCTGGCACCAGTCATTTGTTTGGGTGAGACTCTCTTGGAGGATGCCAACATCACTAGGGGGAACTGATGACAGTGCCCGGCTTGCAGTCATATGCAAACTTGGTCAGCCATAACCCATTGGTTTTGGCCTGCACCTGAGAAAAGCATATCCCAAACAACAGAGGCCCCAAGACCAATCCCTGGGGTACACCGCTCATTATGGGTCTACTGCTTGAGATGGCTTCCCCTATTTTGATAAGGTGGGTTCTATCCGTGAGCCAGTTTGTTACCCATCTGGTAACATACGGATTGATGCCTCGTTGAGATAGTTCATCTATTATATCTGAGTGGAAAATAGTATCAAAGGCTTTGGCCAGGTCAAGGCACACTGTCTTTCCCTCATCCATGTCTTTGGTGACTGTCTCAAAGAAGTCAACCAGATTTAACAGACATGACCTACCCTTGACAAAACCAAACTGTGTGGAATCAAGTGTTTGGAGGTTGCTAATGTCCTTGTTAATGAAGCCCATGATAATCTGTTCCATGGCCTTACAGATCAGGCTAGTTCCATTCCATGGCCTTGCAGATCAGGCTAGTTAGGCTGATCGGTCTATAATTTCCTGGATTGGTGGATGCTCCACTTTTGTGCAAAGGGATGACAGTGGCTGTCCTCCACTCAGATGGAACAAAGCCAGTACTCAGGCTTTGGTTGAATAGGGTGTCTAATGGTGCTGCAGTTTCCTGCCTGAGTTCATGTAAGATGCAGCCTGGGATGTTATCAGGTCCCATGGAGGCTGTATTTTTTGCCTTTGAGAGGGTAGTGATGACTTTTCCCTAGGAGGTGGCAGGTACTGGGGATGTCCTAATTTACTGATGGGGGGACAGAGGAGTGAAGTTTTCAATGAACCTGTCTGCCAGCAGGTTGGCTATATCTATGGCATTTGTGTATGTGGTGTCCTTGATCACCAGTTCTGAGCAGATCAGAGTGTTTCCTTTGAGATTTTGGACATATGTGAAGAAAGCCTTATGATTGTCTTTAGTAGATGTGGCCAGTTTGGACTCAAAGTTTGCTTTGGAGGGTTTCAATAGTGCTCTTATTTGCTGTTCAAGCTAAGGAGAGATCGCTTCCATTTAGGCACTGTGTCTTTGTTGGTCTTGGACAGCAATATTTTTCCTTTTATTATAGAGTTTATTTATTACAGATTTCCACTACACAAGTTTACTCTTACTTGAGGAGGACAATTTTGTCTTGTTGGGTATTCCTGAGTCCATGCAGCTATATAAATGCTCATATAGTACTTTGGTGTAGGCTTGGATATATGTGCCAGTTCCTGTGGAGGGGGAATGGGCTGTGAAACTGTTTATACCTTCCCTCAGGAGGTTGTAATCAGCTTTGGAGAAGTGTTTTTGTTTGACCCTAGCTGGGGGGGGGGGGTCAGGGAAGATGATGACTTCGAAAGTGACCACTTTGTGGTCAATCTTACCAGGGATGATGACAATGTAGTGATGCTGCAGTGGTTACTCATGTTGGTTAATACCAAGTCCAAGATAGTATCACTTCTTGTGGGGGTGTCGACTAGCTGTTCCAAGGCATTTGCATTGACAAAATCAAGTAATCTCTGGGCATTTGTGTTTTGGCATGAATAGTTCTGCCAATCTATGGCTGGATAGTTAAAGTCACCCAGGATCAGGGTAAAGGATTCAATCTTGATAGATTTGAAGAGGTCCAGATAGGTGGAGTGGGCATCTTGAGTCAAAGTTGGGGGCCTGTAGCTAGCTATGACTTGAATAGGGGTCTTGTCAACTGTTAACTGCACCTGCAGTGTCTCCTGTGCACCACACTGTTTGACCAGCCTGGAGGTATATATGTCTTTAATATACATTACAACTCCACCTCCTTTTGCTTTGCTGCCCACTACTTGGGTTCTGAATGTATGATAGGATGTGTAACCTGGTATAGCTGGGGAGTTCTCTGCAGCTTTCAACCAGGTTTTTATGACTGCACAAATGTCAGCATCTTCCAGGGTTAAGAATGCCTACAATGAGTGCAGTTTCATGTTTAGACTCCTAGTGTTTAGCAGCATGACCTTTAATTTGCGTTTTGATGAAATTTTCATCCTAGAACAGTGTGTACATCCATTTACTGGCATTATGTATCAGTTCAAGGAATTTTTCCATTCATCACTGTCAGCGGTACAAGTATGTGCTTATAAACTCGTCTGAAACTTGAAAAGTCTATGAGAATCAAAATAGTCAAATAAAACAAGCTTTTACGTACATAAGTCTGAAAGCCTAAATGATGAATCATGAACATCTTAAAAATAATATAAACAAGGAAATAATTAATACACTAGTACATGCTGTTAGTAATGGAGTGAATTCAGACTTTAATTTCTGTGTCAGTGTGACGTTCCCAATGCTGGGGCTCATGGTAATGCATTATTACAAATGGAGGCTAGGTGGCAGTGCAGATTAAGAGCTAATACATGGAAGGTCAGTGTGATGCAACAGCAATTAAGAACTTAATTGATTTATACGGGTTAAAGATGTACATATGATTCATTTTTAAGGTTCGTTTTTAGTTACACTTTTGGACTGATGAAGGGTGAATATCCAAAACTTTTCTGATTACGTGCACAAGTTTTGTAAACAGTGTTGGGTTTTATTATATTACATGGCCATAAACATCTCTTCTTGTCTATTCAAGGAAAACAGACAAGCTAGATGAAGATGACTTCAAATATAAGCTTGTTTTAGAATAAAGTCAAATAATAGCTAATAATTCAGCATTTATAATCAGTTTGCTTAACCTAGAATTCAACATTTTGACTGAAACAAGTTAATGCTGGCAACTGTATGAGTTGCATTTTTTTTGTGTTTCTAATGTGACTATATATGAAAGGGCAGAGATATGCTTACAGCAGGGCAAAATATTATAGCTTCTTGAAGGAGAGGAATACATGATTATATGCAGCTCTCCCAGCCAAATATCTGTACAGAACACTGCCTGTCTGAGACCTGATATCTAAAGGTAAGATGTTCACAGTCTTTGTACAGGAACACAATGTGTACTGTACAAGACGATAAAATGATGTGCATTCCTTTCAGTTTATCTATAGGCATAAGAAGCTATTGTAGGGTACTAAATTCACTGTAGTGCTTCACATTAAATTAAACTAATTTTATTAACCGAATCTTAAACAAAAACATGTAGCTATCATGTTATAACTCACTTTTTGTTTCCAGCCTTCCAGAAAATCTGATTCAGTGAATGGAAAACAATATCCATAGCAACCAGATAACAGAGCAAAATAAAATGAAATTTGAAGAACTCTTGATGTCCTAAGGGAATGTTTTGAAAAACATCATTTTGAACACCCTTCATTTCATATTTCATGTGATATATGACTTCTGTGTTTAACCTCCCTGTTACCATTGCAACCATACGTATTAACATGCCTGCAAGATCACTGCCCATTAAACTGTTAGGCTGCTTTTTTGTGAAGTATACTGATTTCTTGTTCTTTGCAGGAAAGAAAAATGTACTGCCTGTGGATATTATTTGCCATAATGTTCTGAATTATGGGATTTACATGAATGCATGCCACAGTCAGTTATTGTCCTTGTTTTCCTTGTGCATATTGGTGTAAAACCAATTTTCTTAGCTCCAGCAAGTAAACATGAATGATTTCCCATGCCTTCTGCAAAATCTTACCATCCTCCCCACACCCTGGCTACAGCAAATCATCTCTTACTTTTATATGCAAATATATCATTGGCAAATGTAAGATTACAGGCCCTAGTAGTTTTGTCAAATCACACAGCCCCAGTGCAGTTGCCTTTACCTTCATATCTAACACCTGCGCCCTCCAACTCTCCCATCCCCTGCAGTGGACCTGTCCAGAGTCAGTTGACCACCCACTTTCCACAGATGTACTAACCCAGTTTGTACAGTAAATTCTCATTATCACATTCCTATAATCTGGTCATTTTACTCTACGAGATTTGCTCCCTGCTGTCTTACAGTATTTACCTCAGCTCCATTCAGCCTAAATGAAGAGGAAGATATGAGGTGATACGCTGCCAGCTCCTAGGCTTTTTCATTTCAGCCATGCAGTACCACAGAAAACCAAACCACATGAGTAATTTATATCTTGGTTCTCTGTTAAGAAATGGTGCTAGTAAATTAAACAGACAGCACCATATATATTGCAGCCTCCTTTTTCACTGATAGATACTCCCCTTAAATTATGATGTTTGTGCAGCATAATACCATAAAGATACATTTCACTTAGTTATCGATTCATAGATTGTTACTAGGCTAATGACCCAAGGGGCCTTTCTAAGCCTAGCCAAGTTTTCCTGAAAGAATAATGATGTCCTGCATCTAAATAGGACATTGAGGACCAGGCATTTATAAGTTACGTCTGTCCATAAGGTACATGGGTGCCAGACCTGGTATAAATTTCCTATTCCCATCCACTGGTCTAGGCTAAGCTTAAACTCATCATTAATATCATAATAATTACCGTAATCAATTATTAATATCAATTATAATAATTATTATATGTAATAATAATAATCATAGTAATTATTATTATTATTAGAATTATCATCATTTTCATTTCCCTGCATTACATCATTTCACATTTTGGCAATATTTTACTGCATGGGAAATTCACGTTTATGTAAGCAATATTCAAAATTAGATTACTAACATTTTGGTAGGTCATCTGAATACTGAACACTTAATACTGGAAAATCAAGTTGTATCTGTTGGCTGGCTGTACAAAACAGTGCAGATCTGGAACATGAATCTTGTCTGATAACTCGGATGAGGGTAGATTGAGTGAAATTTTTTCCACACACTCTGTCAACACCACCTCAGAAATCCAGATACATCAGTAGACTCCTTGGACTTATAAGTGTCTCAGACAGGTTTTCCTTGTCCCTCAATGTCTCAGAACAACTGACCAGTTGTTTTGTTATATCCTAATATAAACACTGCTTAAAACGATTGCATATGAATATTAAATATTTAAAAATTATTGTATGTTTTCACACTGTGGGGTACCTCAGAATGTGAAATGTATCTTCATATCTAAAAATCATGACCATTCTAAGGCGCTTATATATGGATCTCACTGAGATCGATTTGCTGACTTAAGGCATATATAGAGCATCCATACGTGGAGACAAGTAGTCTGATTAAAGGAACCAGATTAGTAATTTAATGCTGGCAATTATGTATGGATATGAGCACAGAGGACAGAGAGGTCTGTGCAGCAGAAAAGCAAGATGTTGTCAAAGGTAGTACCAGTGCCAATATGGACAGAGCAACAAACATAAATAAATAAATATAAATAAATATTTAAGGCAATGTAAAAATGTGGTCTACTAACAGTGTAATTTATTTCTCTGGTGAACTTAATCAAAAATAAATCTTATAGAATTTTCAGATTGTAGGAATGCAGCATTTATTTTAAGTGACCCTATTTTTTCTTTTTCTTCTTTTTTATAGCCTAAGCTACGTACATCTTTAATCACTGCTTTGGAGAATCATCGATTAACTTACTGCCATAATTATGAGATCCGCTCCCATGCAACATTTGTCACTTTTGGCTGTAGCCCTCCAATTAGTCCTTCTGATTACATGGTGGAAGTCGCTGAAGACTGTGATGAGACAGGTAAGGCAGTTTCACACTGTTGTGATGTTATCCATTTTAACTCGATACATACTTGTACGCATTCTGCATAATGTAGACCACATGTGACTATTACATGTGCATGAAGAAATATCTTTATGGAATGTTTTATTAGAGCCTAGAATAAAGTGATTATTTTAGAGTGCCTGTGAGTTTTGCATTGTTTTAGAGATCCTCACATATTGACATATTCAGCTATGGGAAGTACAAGTCTCAGGAACACTTCTACTTCTAATTGCCACTGTGACCACATAAGACAGCCCAGCTTATTCAAATTACTGGACCAAGAAAGATAATTATGACTTCTTTATTTTGTAGATGGTTATACGTTTATTAACTGGGTAAGTGAATTGGTCCAGTGGATACTTTTCAGCCAGAAACTGGGCACATTGTTAATTAACATTTTATCATTTGTTATGGAGTAAACAGTGCAGTGATACATTCTTCTGATAGTGACAGAAACATACTGCTCATTGAGTTAGGTAGATGTATGCACCAAAATTACAGATATTTCTAATAAATTGTTATTTCTGACTGCAGTATGGTATTTAAAATACACTGACAGATATTACATTTTGTATATTATTTTATATTATATTAGATACCCAGTTCCATGGTAACATCTGTTACAGTTTTAATCACAATATTGATGATTCAGTTTTAAATGATCATGAATTACAACAATGGTTATGGATGTTTTCTAATTGTTCATTGTAATGGACTAGCCTGAGGGATGTGCTACAACAATATAGGGTTGGGAAACGGCAGCTGTGTGCTATTCAGACTGTGTATTTGCTGAGTAAGAGGTGTATCTGCATTTTCTCTGTTAAGACAAATACATGAATGTTTGGCGTGGTACTCCACCAGTGTGTGCCTTGTTTCCCCTCCTGTTCATGACTTTGAAGAACAGGATATCAAGGTGCATTATAGATTATATCTAATTTGTGGGCATGAGGGTTGCATCTCTTTTATTTGCAGTTGATGTTCATTTGGCTTCAAGGAAGAGTTTGCTGTTGAGTTTGAAGCAATGGGGATGAAAATCATAACTTGTAAATCAGACATCATGGTTCTTTCCTTTTGAAGAGTAGATTACTGTCTGGGGCAGCTGACTGTAGATGGGGGGTTCATTTTCTTGGAATCTTGTTCATGAGTGAGATTAGAGGTGGTTGGAAGTTTGACCAGCAGATAGGTGCTGCAGTGGCAGTATAACTGACATTATATGAGACTATGGTGGTGAAGCAGGAGATGAGTACTCAGACAAAGTTCTCAGTTTACCAGTAAGTCTATGCCTACATCCCCCTCTATTGTTATGGATTTGAGAAAGTGACTGAAAGGACAATATCATGGATACAGATGGTGCAAAACACTCTGTTACTAGGCTTAGACTCTCTGGGAAAAAGTGCAGAACTTGGAATTTCAGAAGGATCTTGGAGTAGAGTTCTTGTTGCTTAGGATTGAGAGAAGCCAGTTGAGGCATTTAGAGAGGATGCCTCCTGGCTACTTCCCACAGGACTTATAGCAGGCACAGCTCTCCAGCAGAAGGCCTATGGGCAGATTCAAGAGACACTAGAGCAATTATATTTCTCAGCTGAGCTATAATGGCAAAGGTATCTCTCAAGATGAGCTGGAAGATGTCCTGCAGGTAATACAGTCTGACCTACCTGTTCAGCTTAATACCACTGTAACCCTCATCAGGATAAGCAACTTAGAAAACAGATGACTGTTTCTAGAAAGAAAATGTATCACATGATGTTTAACTTCCTGTAGCTAGGCTTTAGCATATTTAAATGTATATGCTCTTGAGTGTATTAGGAAATCTCAACATGTAGAAATATTGACTCACGTTATGGAGATACTTGCACAATGACTTACCCGACATTAAAACGATTGAAACAAAAAAGGATAGAGATAGTCTCCATCTCTGATTGGGCAAAAGAAAAAAAAATAAGACCACAAAGTTTCAGACACAGTATCTGAACAGTGGTAGAGTCAGTGAAAGGGTTTTTAGTAACATAAAGTGTAGGGTTGGTATTAAGGAGGTAGGATTAGAGTACATTTCCTCATGAGAAGCAGCACTCAGCATTGCTCTTTCAATAACTCCTGTACTCTACCGCAAATGGACTTGATGATCTGTGACAGTAATACAAGCTGTTGACATTTAATGCATTTGAAATAAAACATGAAAACTATGCTTCTATATGTTGCAACTCCATTTCTTCTTGTTACAAAAATGTCCTGTTATGTAAATATTTTTTGAATAAGCATGTGTTGCACTACACTCATTTTAAGTTATCCTTAAATTTATACTAAGGATGTCATTAGTTTTTTACGTCAGAATTCGAGCTTTTATTCACATTAGAAATATTACAGTAAATGCAGCAGAAGCTCTAGCTTGACTTTCTTGCTGGGGCACAACAGGGCCACAGTATCTTGCTAGTGCGGCATGTAGGCTATAAAAAAGTATAGAATGCATGATAACAATTCATTCGCAATTTATTATTAAACATGAAAGACCATTTTCCTAATTTCCCTAAGGACATATTTACATATCTTGGCAATATGCACTAAACAAGAGTAAAACTTACTTAGTCGTGTCAAAGAGTTCTGGTTTGGATAATATGTTAGCATGCTATAGTGTACCAAATCAAGGCAGTAGCTAACAATACAACAGCAGTGGGAGAATGATGTAAAAATACCTGTACTTTGTAAAAAGACAAAACGAATTTCATAATGCAAATTCAAGCACAGCAAGTTGTGCCTGTTTTTCACTGATCAGAGATTTTGAGTTAATTTAACAATTATTTCAAATTCTACAGCAAAAACACTGACAGACACTTTGGTTCATAGGTTCATATGTAGGTACTAGGCTATTGGACCTAGGGCCTATATAAGCCTAGCCAAACGGTACCCTGGCTTTTGCCACCCAAGAAAATTATTTTCATGTGCCCCTGTCAAGCAGAGCCACAGAAGTGATCCCTGGGGTGAATTTCCTGTCTCTCATCCAATTATCAAGATTTTTCTTGAGGAGTGCTCATGAGGAGCTTTGTTTGATATGGATAGGTAGTTTGTTCCAGAGTATGGGAAGTCTCTGGGACAGGAATCTATCCCTCCAACATGTTCTGTTTATTGTGGTGACAAGGTTTAGGTCCCTAGAGCGTGTAGCTCGGAGGGATTGGGATTTCTTTATGTGGAGCATGTCCAACAGCTCTGGGTTTGACATAGCTTTGTATGTTAGGCAGGGATCACCTCTGAGTAGGCGATATGTGACAGAGTAAAGCTGGAGTTTTTTGAGACGGTCTGCATAGGGCTGTTTGAGGCCAGTAATCCTCTTTGTGAGGTATTTCTGTGGCCTTTCTAGTTGTTGTAGATGTCTTGTGAGGTACATACCAAAAGGGCATTGTACTCTATAATGGGTCTAATGAGTGATGAGTAGAGGGGAACAATGACCTCTTTTTTCCTGGATGAGAAACCTTTCTGATGAGGTGTGCCACGTAGAAGGATTTCCTTACTACTGTGGTGATGTGATTATCAAAGGAGAGACTACTGTCCACCTGTGTCCCAAGGTCTCTTATCACACAAACAAAGCTGAATACTCTCACACTGAAAACAGACAAACCATGAGCAACAGTAAACTTTTCTTCCTTTGAAGCTCACATTTATTGAAAATGCTTCTAAAATCCCATGCTGCAATTCTAGTCAAATAGCATATGGTGAAACACTACTTAGCATATATGTTAATGGTACAGAAAATCAACAAACAGATGTGTACCGTATTTGTTAACAGCATGGAAAAGGTGACATGTTGTCCTTTCAAAGGCAGCCTAGTAGTACTGTCTGCTTAACTGACCAGTCAGAGTCACACAGGAGACAGACAAAGGCCTCCTTAGAAATGTACCTGACAAGGGTTATGCAAAAATTAGAGTGTCCATAGAGGCTCCTCACAAAAAGAATATAGGGCATAAACAACATACCTATGCAGACCGTCACAAAGACCAATTCCTATACTTGTTTTCCTACAGACTTCTAAAAGGCAAATTATTTGGCTGGCCTAAAAAGCATCCTCCAATCCCACTCTGGTGGACCTGTTGCACATTAAACAAAAATATAATTAGAGTAAAGGTATGTGTGTTAAAGACTACTCCTTTTCTGCAACTAACTTCCCATTCATGTGAAGTAGAGTTCTTCCCTAACCCCATTCAAGTGTAGCTTGGACCAGTGGATGGGAATTAAAAATGAACCCCATATCTGGCACCTATGTCTATAGTAAACAGAGTCAGATTGTAAATACTTGACCAGCCATGTCCAAGCCCACACATACTCATTAAAATAACTCTAGGGTATCAAAACCTGCCAGATACACTGAGGAAGCATGGCTAGGCTTAATAAATCCTCCCCCCAGGGAAATTAGCCTAGTAATCTTCTATGAACTGATGAACTATGTCTTATTTACATAATGATTTAGGCCTCTTAAGGTTTTGACTGGCTTAAGGTTCTTTCATTTCCTGAGAGCTAAAAAGAATCAAGAATAAACATCAGAAACTTTCTGGTCTGATGCAACCTCTTGGATTGCTATTTTTGGAGGAGGTATACGATCTCCCTGGAAGGACTCCTGAATCCATGATTCTGCAAACCTCTCCTGTCTCTAGGTCAATATTTCTTAAAGGGGCCTCTTCTACCTCAGTTGTCCCTGACTGAGGGGGAGTTGAAAGGAAAGCACTGACATTTTTTTGACTCAGAGCCCTTTGGACCCATTGTGGGTCTTGGAAAAGTTCCTCTGAGGGCTATTAAAATATACCCCTATGGCAGACAACATCTTTCCTTCTTGCTCATTCTTCATGAATTTTTTTTTACATTGGAACCTGTGAGTAAGGACCCATTGATGAAGACTTTAATAAAGGATTCCTTGAAGTTGTCTGCAAAATCGCGCAAGTGGAACCAGGTGTGGCATTTCATTATTACACTGGTGTCTGTCACTCAAACCATTTCAGCAGCACCATGCAAAGGTTGAAAATGGTTACCACCTGAGACTCAAGTTATTCCTAAGAGTCAGAAGTGGTAGGCTTCCTCAGAGAGTTGAATACATTCTCTGCTGTTCGATTTGGAACTTGTCATTTGAGATTTGAGTTAAGTAATTCAACATTCTGAGGGGAAACATGCCTGAAGTGTACTTTCACTTCTCTACGCAATTCATTGCTCTAGACTCCTTGTTAGGAGGACTGTTATCAGACAGTTACTTCTTAAAGGAGGAGTTCACCAGAGAGCCCTTGCTCTAATTAGGTCTGTCCTAAGGTGAGTGAAAAATCTTGTTTCCTTGAGATGCTGTCCTCTACATCAGTTCCTGCTGTGCCTTCTCTACTGTAAGGACATTGTGCAGCTGGCAGAAGAGATCACCCATGAAGTAGAGGAGCAGATCTGAAGGTGCCAAAGAGAAGCCCATCATCCAGGGAAGGGGGTAAGTGGGTAAAGTACCCCTCTGCCACAGTAATTCTAAGATTTCACTAAATGGTATGCCCTCTAGAGGCAGACTGTGAGTACCTCCTCTTGCACATTTGTTTTCATGGTGGGTCAAGCGATAACTTCTCTGAAGCACAGAAAGACTTATGATAACCCTCATAGTGAGATTGCTTAAGATATCTAGAAATGCCTTGGCACTGGGAAGAATCATGAGAAGAAAAGTTGTAGGCTGATGGTGCTGGGAAATGAAGCCAAAGTCAGTGCAACATTCCCTGCCTCCTTGATATCACGGCCTATCCAGATTTCAATAAACCTGAAAGCTAACCCAGAATCCATTGGTGGCAGACCCCTAAAGCCCTAAAGGATGCAGATGTGAATGATATTAAATACAGAGTCACCAACAAGATATACTGGACAGCAGTAGCAGCAAGAGTGGAACCGACATCACCAAAAAGGGCATCAAACAGGTTGGTGCCAGAGACTGACTATAGCAGCAGCATCACGAGATTGGTGTTGAGCTCCTGTTGACTCTAAAATAATCTAAGTTGAGTGTAAACCCTTCAGAGTTGCCACCAAGGTATCCATTCTCAATGGTACTAGCATATAAAGGTCCAGGAAATACAATCGCTCCAAAACCTCCTGTACTGATACAGATAGTGGGGAAGGAACTTCTCTTAGGGGACCTAAGACCTTCTTGATCCACCCTACAAACTGAGGGGGTGGGAGGTTGGGATGACAGCTCATTTCAAGCTGCAACTTGACAGTGATTCTCATCATCCTTTCCTAATTAAGAACAGAAGAACTCCAAACAGAAATAATAGACTTTGAGGTGGAAGTAGAGGGATGCTGAGAGAAGAGATGCTTATAAAGTTCCCTCTCAGATGGAAGACTGGTGACTGTATTTATGAGAAAGTGATTTTAAAGTCTGTTTGGCTTGGTGGAAGATGATCCTGCCAACAGAAATATTGATGGCCCTGAAGCTGTCAAGTGGAGGCCTTCTTGGAAGGGTCTGGTTGGAGAATCCTGTCAGGAAGAAAAACCTGAGATTATCTATCATCTGGTTTCCTCTTTCTCTTTGTTCTTCTCCCTGTATTTCTCATTTTCTCATCCCACAAAGAAGCAAGAAGCTCATTCAGGATTAACTTGATCCTGCTGTCCAGAAGGTAATGAGGGCCAAAGCCACTGCAAATAACACTTAAGGCCAAGAGATTTTCCAGTCCCAGGTATGCACACACAGCTGATGGATATTCTGGGGCATAACTTTGTGTCCACATTGGTCACATTTTCTGAATACCTTATCCATTGTACCAAATACACACAGTAGAAAACACTTTACAACAAAATTTGGGAAAGTTTATCACTGAAACTGTAATTACACTTGACTAAGTAGACATTTAAAAATATAACAAGAAAGTGGTAGAATCCAAAGCAATAACTTAGCCTGCATTCCTAATCACAAGAACAGAAAAAAGAGAAAGATGTTATTATTTTTACTTAGATTAGAAACAAAAAAATAGCTTTTACTTTGCTGTTGCATGCAGTGAATTGCAACTTGATCATTACTTAAAAAGCAAGTCACTCAAAGCATTATTTTAGGTAGTAGTTCTGCACAGTGTCAGTGTTGCAAAAGGTAACACACTTGCCTTTGGTGCAAAAGACTATTGGTTCTGTTCCCACACCAGGTAGATGGATTGCTGACAGTGGAGCACAGCCTAATGGATGCTGCACTCCTGATTGAGTTCTCCTTTAGATAAGATGTTAAACCAAGGCCCAGTCTGTTTGAGATGGTGGTAGCTTAGGTGGATCTAAAAGCTTCCATGGAACCTATCTAAAGGAGCAAGGGTCCTTTATTAATAGACAAAAAGAGCTCTTATTTGCAACATATTTACAGATATTTACAAATGTACAAATATATAGATATACAAATATATTTACACATATTCATAATTTTGCATTACAATCATACTATATTTTCATCCCTATTGGACCCACCCCACTCATTTTTCCAAAACTACCATCTGATTTTACTTAATATTGTTGTAACTGAAAAGATGTCCCCTGCGCGTAAGGAGTTGCACGGCAACAGGAAGTATCAAATAAAGAAAATAAGCCAGCAACTGGTGGAAATTACGGTATGGTAGTTTATTAAGCTACCAAAGATGCATATAACTAACAAACATACCGGTTTCGGCCCAAATTCAATATGGCCTTCTTCAGTGTATAAATTTAGAGTCCACTATGCAGTTCTTTAAATACACATCAGAAACCTCTGATTGGTTGAATGTAAAAATGAAGTAACAAGCTCATTAATATTAATCAATAGCAAACATACATACAAAATCAGATACAGAAATATGTCAATCAAATAAAGCATATCAAAATGTCATATCAAAACTGAATAATTATATATGTAATGTATGCAATATGATATAATATGATATGTTAGATCAGATATGTTTATAAATATTCATTCAAACCTGGACTAAATAGTGCACCAAGTTTGGTAATCCATTTCTTTTC
The DNA here is from genome assembly GCF_019279795.1 of Protopterus annectens. Lineage (NCBI taxonomy): Eukaryota > Metazoa > Chordata > Ceratodontiformes > Protopteridae > Protopterus > Protopterus annectens. The sequence continues at coordinate 415,426,727 of NC_056745.1, read as the reverse complement.
TTTCATGTCAAGTTTTCTATGCCAACCACATTTGTTGGTTCTATCACCAATAATTTTATCAATAACTGTAAAATGAAATTTGGCATTATTATGTACAAGTGTGTGTTTGTATAATGCGTTGGATGATTTTTTACATCTAATGTCACTCAAATGTTCGGACACCCTTAGTTTAACTGATCGAGAGGTTTGCCCAACATAAAATGAGTGACAGGTACAGCTGGCCATATAGATGGCCCAATCAGTATTGCAATTGGCAAAGAATTGAATATCAAAGACTTTGCTACTGTTTCTGCTTGTGAATTCTTTGGTTTTTATCATATGTTTACAATTCACACAGTGACCACAAGGAAAAGAGCCAATGAGTTTGTCCCCCAAAATAGTTGTTTGATAAGCCTGTGTTAAGGAGGATTCACAGTGATGCTTGTAATGATTAAAATACCCTGCCAAGTTCTTTCCTTCTGAAAGGAGAATGAACATTTGTTGGGAATGATAGTCTTAATTTTAGCATCTGCATCTAATATGTTCCAATTGTCCCTTATAATCTGAATAAAATTCTTAGTGTTTCTCCCATATGTGGTTGTAAATCGCACTGTGTTGGTCTTGACTGGTTTCTTTTTATATTTCAAAAGGTCTGATCTGTTTAAACCTGAGGCGTGCCTATGTGCCATTGTAACATATCCTGATTCATAGCCCCTATCCTGAAATCTATTACACAAATCCTGAGCATGGTGACCAAAACTGATGTTATCAGAACAATTACGTCTGATTCTAATAAATTGAGACTTAGGAATATTTCTGGCGATATGTTTTGGATGAAAGCTGGAGGCATGGAGTATAGTATTGTATTGGGGGAATTTTCTAAATACTTCTGTTTTTAAAGTATTATCCATGTTTCTTGTGATCAAAACATCCAAAAATGTTATAGATTTTTGATCATGTGTAATGGTAAATTGTATCCCCCACTTATTATCATTCAAATAATCCATAAATTCTTGAAGAGATGAAACATCTGATCTCCATACCATCCAGCAATCATCCAAATATCTTCGCCAGATGTCAATGTCAGGTAAAAACCAATTATGAGTGTCATCATATATCATAATTTCTTCCATATAAGCCATGAATAGATCAGCATAAATAGGGGCAAACGAAGCCCCCATTGCTGTTCCTCTGATCTGCAAGAAGCATTCATCATTATAGAAAAAGACATTTTTGGTCAACACATGCTCAGTTAGGTTCAATAATAGAGTATTAAATCCTGGTTGGTACATGTTTGATCGTTGAAGCCAAAATTCAATTGCATCTAGTCCAGCCCAATGTGGAATGTTGGTGTATAGGGAACATACATCTAATGTGCAAAGTATCCAATCTGGATCTAACTGCATGTCATTGATAATGCCCAAGAATTCAGTAGTGTCCTGTATTCTTGACCTTACCAGTTTTAGTAAAGGCTTCAAATGCATGGTTAGAAAATCAGATAATGGCTCAGTCAATGAACCGATTCCCGATACAATGGGCCTCCCAGGTGGACGCAAGAGGTCTTTGTGTATTTTTGGTAGGAAATAGATATATGATTTAATGGGGTCAGAGATTGTTAAATGGTTTAATGTTTTCATTGATATAATATCATTATCATAAGCAAAGTGTAAGAAATCATCTATTTCTTTTTTAAATACAGGAGTAGGGTCCAGTGGCATTTTTGTATAATATCGCACATCATCTAATTGTTTATGTGCTTCCATATCATACTGAATCCAATCTAACACCACCACTGCCCCTCCCTTGTCTGCATTGATAATGACCAGATCCTTATTCTTTACTAGTTGTTCCAAACAAGACCTTTCAGCATCAGTAATGTTATTAGCCATTGGTAAACAGTGATTGTACTGCAAATGTAATTCATGAAGTACACTATGTAAAAATAAGTTCACAGTTGGATGCATAGGTGGTGTAAACAGTGAAGCATGATATTTAAATGATTCTGTCTGTGACTGTTCAACATCTTTGCTATCCTGAAAAAATAATTTCAAATTGATTAGTCTACAAAATGAAAATAGATCTTGTGTGAAATTGTCCTCAGACACAAAAAAACCTGGAATGAAAGATAACCCTTTATTTAACAATGAAATTTGACCATCTGTGAGTACAGTATTTGAAATATTGTATACATTATTTATTTGTTGGTCAGTATTTCCATCAGATTTTGTAAGCTTGTAATTTTTCTTGTGCTTCCTCCCTCCCCTCCTCCCTCCATGTGCCCTAAAGGGGATATATAGTTTTTCCTTTTGGGAGTGGGGGAATCTATGGTGGACTGTGTCTCCGTATCTGTGCCTGATGAGTTGTCATAGTCGGTTGATTCATTGTTACTTCCTCGTCCCTTAAGTATGGAATGAGGACGTTTCCTTTTTGGATTAGGTATATATTTATTTTTGTTTTGTCCCTCCTGAAATCTGACGTGTCTTACATTTTTGAAAGGTTGGCCCTTCTCATAGTCAGAAGTGTCACGTAGAAATTTTTTGACCTTTCTTTCCTTCAAAATGTTATCAAAATTTAATAATTCAATGCTAAGTTTTGATAGTAAATCTGGAAAGAAGGGTTCCTGTTGGTAACAGTTCTTTCCTTTACGAAAGGAATATGAAAAACCTAAGATCCTGTGTTTGGCATCATAAACTACTAAAAGCTTATTTGACTAAAGGCATTTGCCCAAGGGGTCTCAGGGTCAAAATTCAACCACTGGTGGCAGACCCAGATGATAGTCTCACTAGTGAATGGTCTTCCATTCAGCAGGAATGCTCCATGAAGTTTGTAAGCTCACTATCAGATTATTATACTAGAATTATTGATAAAGAAACCAGTCAAGTGTTAAAAAATATTGAGGAATGCAACAGTTACCAACAGGAACCCTTCTTTCCAGATTTACTATCAAAACTTAGCATTGAATTATTAAATTTTGATAACATTTTGAAGGAAAGAAAGGTCAAAAAATTTCTACGTGACACTTCTGACTATGAGAAGGGCCAACCTTTCAAAAATGTAAGACACGTCAGATTTCAGGAGGGACAAAACAAAAATAAATATATACCTAATCCAAAAAGGAAACGTCCTCGTTCCATACTTAAGGGACGAGGAAGTAACAATGAATCAACCGACTATGACAACTCATCAGGCACAGATACGGAGACACAGTCCACCATAGATTCCCCCACTCCCAAAAGGAAAAACTATATATCCCCTTTAGGGCACATGGAGGGAGGAGGGGAGGGAGGAAGCACAAGAAAAATTACAAGCTTACAAAATCTGATGGAAATACTGACCAACAAATAAATAATGTATACAATATTTCAAATACTGTACTCACAGATGGTCAAATTTCATTGTTAAATAAAGGGTTATCTTTCATTCCAGGTTTTTTTGTGTCTGAGGACAATTTCACACAAGATCTATTTTCATTTTGTAGACTAATCAATTTGAAATTATTTTTCAGGATAGCAAAGATGTTGAACAGTCACAGACAGAATCATTTAAATATCATGCTTCACTGTTTACACCACCTATGCATCCAACTGTGAACTTATTTTTACATAGTGTACTTCATGAATTACATTTGCAGTACAATCACTGTTTACCAATGGCTAATAACATTACTGATGCTGAAAGGTCTTGTTTGGAACAACTAGTAAAGAATAAGGATCTGGTCATTATCAATGCAGACAAGGGAGGGGCAGTGGTGGTGTTAGATTGGATTCAGTATGATATGGAAGCACATAAACAATTAGATGATGTGCGATATTATACAAAAATGCCACTGGACCCTACTCCTGTATTTAAAAAAGAAATAGATGATTTCTTACACTTTGCTTATGATAATGATATTATATCAATGAAAACATTAAACCATTTAACAATCTCTGACCCCATTAAATCATATATCTATTTCCTACCAAAAATACACAAAGACCTCTTGCGTCCACCTGGGAGGCCCATTGTATCGGGAATCGGTTCATTGACTGAGCCATTATCTGATTTTCTAACCATGCATTTGAAGCCTTTACTAAAACTGGTAAGGTCAAGAATACAGGACACTACTGAATTCTTGGGCATTATCAATGACATGCAGTTAGATCCAGATTGGATACTTTGCACATTAGATGTATGTTCCCTATACACCAACATTCCACATTGGGCTGGACTAGATGCAATTGAATTTTGGCTTCAACGATCAAACATGTACCAACCAGGATTTAATACTCTATTATTGAACCTAACTGAGCATGTGTTGACCAAAAATGTCTTTTTCTATAATGATGAATGCTTCTTGCAGATCAGAGGAACAGCAATGGGGCTTCTGTTTGCCCCTATTTATGCTGATCTATTCATGGCTTATATGGAAGAAATTATGATATATGATGACACTCATAATTGGTTTTTACCTGACATTGACATCTGGCGAAGATATTTGGATGATTGCTGGATGGTATGGAGATCAGATGTTTCATCTCTTCAAGAATTTATGGATTATTTGAATGATAATAAGTGGGGGATACAATTTACCATTACACATGATCAAAAATCTATAACATTTTTGGATGTTTTGATCACAAGAAACATGGATAATACTTTAAAAACAGAAGTATTTAGAAAATTCCCCCAATACAATACTATACTCCATGCCTCCAGCTTTCATCCAAAACATATCGCCAGAAATATTCCTAAGTCTCAATTTATTAGAATCAGACGTAATTGTTCTGATAACATCAGTTTTGGTCACCATGCTCAGGATTTGTGTAATAGATTTCAGGATAGGGGCTATGAATCAGGATATGTTACAATGGCACATAGGCACGCCTCAGGTTTAAACAGATCAGACCTTTTGAAATATAAAAAGAAACCAGTCAAGACCAACACAGTGCGATTTACAACCACATATGGGAGAAACACTAAGAATTTTATTCAGATTATAAGGGACAATTGGAACATATTAGATGCAGATGCTAAAATTAAGACTATCATTCCCAACAAATGTTCATTTTCCTTTCGTAAAGGAAAGAACTTGGCAGGGTATTTTAATCATTACAAGCATCACTGTGAATCCTCCTTAACACAGGCTTATCAAACAACTATTTTGGGGGACAAACTCATTGGCTCTTTTCCTTGTGGTCACTGTGTGAATTGTAAACATATGATAAAAACCAAAGAATTCACAAGCAGAAACAGTAGCAAAGTCTTTGATATTCAATTCTTTGCCAATTGCAATACTGATTGGGCCATCTATATGGCCAGCTGTACCTGTCACTCATTTTATGTTGGGCAAACCTCTCGATCAGTTAAACTAAGGGTGTCCGAACATTTGAGTGACATTAGATGTAAAAAATCATCCAACGCATTATACAAACACACACTTGTACATAATAATGCCAAATTTCATTTTACAGTTATTGATAAAATTATTGGTGATAGAACCAACAAATGTGGTTGGCATAGAAAACTTGACATGAAAGAAAAGAAATGGATTACCAAATTTGGTGCACTATTTAGTCCAGGTTTGAATGAATATTTATAAACATATCTGATCTAACATATCATATTATATCATATTGCATACATTACATATATAATTATTCAGTTTTGATATGACATTTTGATATGCTTTATTTGATTGACATATTTCTGTATCTGATTTTGTATGTATGTTTGCTATTGATTAATATTAATGAGCTTGTTACTTCATTTTTACATTCAACCAATCAGAGGTTTCTGATGTGTATTTAAAGAACTGCATAGTGGACTCTAAATTTATACACTGAAGAAGGCCATATTGAATTTGGGCCGAAACCGGTATGTTTGTGAGTTATATGCATCTTTGGTAGCTTAATAAACTACCATACCGTAATTTCCACCAGTTGCTGGCTTATTTTCTTTACTTAATATTGTTGCTAAAATCCATTTACCATTAAACATAATTTCATTTATTCTTTCATTCCATATAACCCATATGATATAAAACCATGTTGTATCTATTTTTTTAACAATTCCTTTACTTCTCTTCTTATAATATCCATATTTAATCATATCCATGTTTATTATAACCACTTTTTTACATAGTTTCCCTCATAACTTTTTTACTTTTTTAGATTTCAAAAACACATGTTTAGCAGTTTCTTCTTCTTGACAATGTAAACATATTGACTTTTCTTTTTTATGAAATATTTCATTTTACTGGTAATTTATCTATTACCAGCCTCCACAAATATCTTGACATACTACTTTCCTATTACAACATTTGCTATTTATTTTTATAAATTAAATTTTTTCATCTGTTAGATTTTCCCATGGTTTTACATAGTAATGTTTTATCATTACATTCTTATACCATACTTGTCTTCCTTTTTCTATATCATCAATTTTTATTTTCCATAAAATATTTATTTTTCATTTATATACTCTTTTTCTCTTTTACTCTTTTTACCATATCCCCAAATGTATCATACTTACATTTATACAGTTTTACTACTAATCTTTCATCTTTTTCATATATCCACTTTAACACTTTGTACCAATTTAATGAAATATACTACTGGTTAATATACTATTAACCCTAAACGTTCTTCCTCTTTATTTACATACAAAACTCTTTTTACTGGGTTTAATCTAGAACCCCATATAAATAAAAAAAAATTACCTGCAACAATTAAAAAATTAAATTATTGTAAACGTCTATGGATACACTGCAAGCCTATGCCACTCCCCCTCCCCCCATGCACATATATGCATAAGTAAAACTGATAACTATTTCATCCTGATTTTATCAAATGGAATACATTGTGAGGCACTCTACCTCCAAAGCCAGTTCAGTGACTATGTAACTCCAGTAAAATAATAGGGTTAAGTCACTTTTATGCACAGAATGTCAATGTATCTATGAACTACAGCCACTTTATTGATTCTATACACACACCTCATGATTAGTTGTGATTTAAAAACATGTCACAACAAAAGCATTCTAAGTTACATCTCACAAACACAAACCAATCCTTTAAGGCCAGATTAATGTCTGTTTAACTTAATCAAACATCAGTAGCATCAGTCATTTTCATCCACAGTCAAGCCCCATACACAGCAGTTATAGCCACTTTGTCAGTTGAGTACACCTCAGGCGTCTGCTTTGAATAAAACAAATAATGATTACTATAATAATTTATTTCATCTCTGTTTCACAGCAGTACACTGTGGCTTGCTTCACATAAATATGTATTAGTTCTGCAAAACCAGAATAATGACTATTCACACTGACAAACAACAGCAGGGCAGGTAGGTCACTTTCATCCATACACTGCCCTGGTACATATCAGTTACAGGGACTTTGTGTGCCTCTCATTACAATAAAAATAAATGTAAAAAAATGGCCGTAATAATTAATTTTAGCACTATTACGCTGGTTCGCAGAAATGGTCACAAGAATTTATTTTAGAGCTATTTAAAATGCTCACTTTCTTCAGATAGCTGAAACATAAGGGAAATAATGTTATGCTTAATTTCTGTGCCCAGCAGTCTACCATAGATCCACTGCTACATCTGACAGTTAACTTTAATTAAACACTGACTCTCTCCCTATGGATATGCAGTTCACTGCACCAGCTTTCATTGATAAATGAACCCAGATCCTACAGTCTGATTCTTAACAGGACCATCAGAACTCCTCTCAGCACTTTTTAAGACTCAAAATGAGAATGCTCCTCATAGCCAGGTACACTTGAGAGATATGCATATTTGGTTGCCTGCTGGAGTCTAATAAAATTGACCTGCTACATTCTGCATGAGCTACACCCTGACTATAGGATTCTGTTATAATTCCACCTCATATCCTAATGCTGTTGATGTCTGCTGACTATCTATGCTATAGTGGCCATTACCTACCATCATTCAAAGGTTCTTGGTTTTCTGCTCAGTTATACTTATCATGAACCAGACCTTTGAGGTTCTTTGATTCATTGTGTAGATTGTCAGTGGAGCTAAGCAGAAAGCCTGGAAATTAAGAAATGTGCATTGCTTTCATTTGAAGATGATGCAGCCTTTGCTTCTTCCAACTGAAGGAAGGAGTAGCAGGAGTATGTTTTTATAAAAATAATAGCAATAATAATAATAATAATAAAAATAATAATAATAATAATAATAATAATAATAATAATAATAATAACAATAATAATAATAAATAAAGATGCCTTGGTCACCTATGCCTAAGGGGCTACCCTGAGGGAGCAATAGGGCCAGATGGCCTAAAGCCAGCCCTGCTAGCAAGTCTCTCTTCACAGATCTTTGCTCCTGTTTCTTTTAGGATATGAGCAGTAGATAAACTGCCATTAAAAGTAGGGCCATAGCTGTTTTCAAGAAGCTGACTGTTTCATTTTCTTTGAGCAACCTTCACCTTTGCAGTAATCAGTCCTTAATGTGTTTTTATCACCTGCCATGCATTGTTCATTTGTTCTTAGGTCAAGTGAAGTTCAAGTACCTATTACGCATGCTTAGGCCTAACACTTGGTGAGTTAAGCTTCTGTGCCTAATGTTATATTTTGTATATACACATGCTGTTGTAATGATTATCAGCTAAATGTAGATATTGCTTTCTTATATATATATATATATATATATATATATATATATATATATATATGTGTGTGTGTGTGTGTGTGTGTGTGTGTATATATATATATATATATATATATATATATATATATATATATATATATATGAATGTCATATCAGTTTATTTACTGTGGTTCTGTTTTACTTAATTAAGTGACTGTAATTCTGCTATCATTATTCTGATTACTGAGTAGGCCATGTGTTTTGCAAATGTCAAGTGAGCTTAATCAGAAAATTACAAATGATCTTCTGTGTGAGTTGATAGAAAACCTATTGCCTTGATCTCGTCACTAAAGTAATCAATAATAAAACATATACAATAAATACATATTTAATTTGAGATATGTTTCAGATCTGTTTAATAACCAGCAGATGTTGTTTTGCATGGAATTAGTTATCTTCATAGTGAAGTGCCTCAAAAGTGTGACATATATAGCTAAAAATTACATTTTTGAATCCAAAACATAACTTATGTTCTTCATTACATTAAGAATGGCACAATGCTATCATTATTTGAATGATTTCACAAAACAAAACAAAACAATCCATGCTGCCTTGAAACGCACCTCCTGAACTTTATTATATATGTGGTACAAATGATCAGCTTGAAAGATACTTTATAAATATTATTAGGTATTGTCAGATGGGGGAACTGTACAACTGCTGTCTGCATGTGGACTTACCAGCTAATATATTGTTAACATACAGACAAGATAACAACACAGTTGAACAATGTTTTACACAGCGTTGCCTTCTTTTGAACCCTAAAAAAACTAAACACCTCCTCTTTAATCCAACTCACAAGTCCTCTCCACTTCATTTCTCAATTATATCCACTAATGGCACCATTATATCACCTGACACAACCACCAAACTATTGGGTATCACCATTGATAACAATTTGAACTTTGACATCCGTATCAACAATACAATAAAAACTGTCAACAAAAAACTTGGCTCCCTCTATAGAATTAAATCTTACCTTTCTCCCACAGCTAGAACAGCCATAGCTCATACTCATCTAATCTCTACCCTCCTTTATGCCTCACCTATTTTTACTAACCTTTCTAAAAATAACCTCAGCAAACTGGAAACTTCCTACAATAACGTCGCTAGATTTGCAACAGGAAACCCTTACAGAACCCACCATTGCATAAATATAAAGCAGCTTGGATGGCTTGAACTACAAAACATGATTAAATTCCGTCAACTAACCATTGCCCATAAAACTCTTTATAAACCTTCCTGTACTCCTATTCTATCTACCCTCATCACTCCATACACAAATCTGAAATCACTACGTTCCTCACACAAAAATCTCCTATATACTTCTAAACCTAACAACAAGGCTGGTGAATCTCTCTTCTCTAATGCTGTTGGAAAAACCTGGAATCTTCTCTCCAGCGACCTTTCCTCTCTTCCCTCTCTATCACTCGTCAAAAATAGACTAAAACTCTACCTTAGAACACACTGGTTGTGCCCCTGTACTAAACCTGACTAGGCTTCTATCCACCTGATTAAACTTAGCTCTGCCTATCCCTCACTACTCATAAACTAATACATATTATTTTACCTATAAATATAGATTTCCTCCTAAACTACACTGTGCCCAGTCATATTTTTTTCTTTTACATTATACTTGTATATAATTAACCTGTATCCTCTTTTGACCTTAGTCTTTCTGTTTATCTATATTTTAGACCTGCATATTGTATAGTATAAGCATTCTTGCACTACAAGTTTTCTTTTGTTCTCACAGTATTTTATGTTGTAACCTGTAATATTCATTGTTTACAACTAATGCTGCTATTTAGTCATTTTTTTTCTTTTATTTTTCTCTTGATGTACCTGAAATCTGCTTGTTTAATATGAATATTTTTATTTAGTCTTATTGTGTATATTGAGTACTAAGTTTTTTATTTATCTGTATTGGAGCTTATCTCCCCGGGCCTCTACTGAAAATGGACATGTATCCAGCTAGACTAGCCCGGTCAACAAATGTAAAATAAATAAAATAAAATAAATAAATAAATAAATAAACATAGGGATTTTGTGAAAATGAAGTAAGGACATAGCTTTGACTCTGCTGATGAACTGGCACCACAGAACTGTCATCCACATGCAGCTCCTAGGTCATTACCTAATGAGTGATTGTTATCATTTTCTGTAAAAATAAAATGCAAGGACTGTAAATTAACACTTTTCCATTACTGGGCTCCATTAACTATAGTTTATTCTATATACAAAATGCTTTCTAACTGTTCTAAGTACTCATATGTGCAACTTTTCTTTTAGAAAATAACAAACTGTGCTACATATGACCATTCAATCTCTTCTGCTACTATAACTGTGCCACTGTTCTGTAAAGTCTCACTACATTATTCAAAGTAATTATAGAATAATTCTGTTTTATGACTAACTACATTATTTATTTATTTTCTTATGCTTTATTAACCAGGTTACCCTTACTGGGCTATATCCATTTTAGAGGGGACCCAAAAGATTATCCATAAACGGAAATATGTGTTATAAGAACATTCATGCAACTATGTCTATGATAGTACAAATGTATCTAAGTGTTAAAAAATAAAATATTCCACCACAAAACTACAGATGCAACATTTAAATTGGGATTCATAGACAAATGCTGTATGCCTTTGTAGCAGGAATTTTTGAGGGGTAACTGCATGAAGACATCTCACGTGTATTAAGCTTCAAATAGCACCAGAAATCCAAACAAAGGACCACATAATTAAAGAGAAACATATTGCTAATGAGAGATGTAGCTCCAGGCTGCTCGACAGCTGGAGTAAAGCATGTGACTGATGTATGCCACAAGAAGATAGTCAATAGCAACAAGTCAGTGTTCACTCGCACATAGACTGTAGCACCCCATAGCTGGCTCTCATGCTCATCTGGCACATCAAAGGTAGCAGACTGCAGAATCAGTTCAACAACTTGCACTGACCCAGACCAGACGCAACCACACCCCTCCAACCCCAACAGTTTACATCCAACCAAAAGCAACAACCAGTTTACATTAAACCCAGTCTCTACTAACATCATCAAAAAAATACTAAAAAAACTTAAGACCACTACCATAGCTGCCGACAATCTCCCTGCTGAATTCCTGCAAATTGCAACAGAAGCAATACATACCCTTTATCCATGCCTATAAATAGGTCATTATCTGAGGCGTAAGTTCCCTCCATCTAGAAAATCTACCACATCTTACCCTTACACAAAGGAGATAACTCCACCAAACTAACAAACTATCACCCAACTGCAATTCTATCCCCTCTCTCAAAAATTCTGGAAAGAGTCGCACACACCCAACTTATGGACAATCTCCTTACACACCAGCTCCTATCTAATACCTAGCATGGTTTTCACCCTTCTCACAGCACCACCACAGCCCTACTGTCCTACTCTAAGACAGTTGACCAGCATAGAAACAATGGTCAATTTGTATCAGTCATATTCCTGGACCTGTCCAAGGCCTTTAACATCGTCAATAACTCCAAACTCATCTATGTCATCTTCTCCCTTAGCCTCAGTCACCCTGCTATCACCGGGTTCCAAAGTTACCTAGCAGAACGTCAATAGGCTGTCTGTTGGCAACAAGATCTCTCACCCCTTTTTCTGTCACCTTAGAGGTTCCCCAAGGCTCCATCCTTGGTCCTCTTCTTTTTTCTCTTTTTACCAACCAGCTTCACTTAGTGACACCCCAGGCCTCAGTGGTTCAGTACACTGATGACACTACCCTGATTTGCTCAGCTTCCTTCCTCAAAGATCTCCATACCATTACTCAAGATTCCTTCTTATCCCTTGAATGCTGGTTCACTAGCTCCCAACTTATCCTAAATCCCAAAAAACCTAAACTTCTTCTCTTCTACCCAACCAGATACACCTCACCATCCACAACCTTCAGTATCCTGTCTAAAAATAAACTATTATTACCCCCCCAACAAACCATACCAAATTACTAGGAGTGGAAATTGACAATAACCTGAAATTTGATATTCACATTGCCCAATCCATTAAAGTTCACAAAAAACAAGGTCTCCTATATAGAAACAACAGATTTCTGACAAATAACACAAAAGCCACCATTGCTAGAACCTACCTACTCTCAACTCTCCTGTACACCTCCCCAATCTGAACCAACCTCCACAAGAAAGATCTAGCCAAACTTGAAGCCTGTTAGAATAAAATCTCCAAGTCTGCCACTAACACCTCATACAAGTCACATGACTGATCATTACTTAAGCAGCTGAAGTGGCTTGAACTCCCTCAACAACTTCTCTTTAATCAACTTACCTTCGCCAACAAAATACTCTATCAACCTAACTCACTAACTCCTCAACACTTCAATTTAAAAAATGTCTAAAAACGCACCTTACTAACACCTGGCTTTGCACCTGCAACTCCCCTGGATAACCTGTTCCTCCTTTACTCCTCCTGTTACTATTATTTTACTAGCATGATTTACCACTAATGGCAGTTTCACTTTAACTTTAATTAATCATTTGGATATATCCACTAAATGTAAACAAACATTTTTATGTAAGTTACTGTTGTTCTACGTATTGTGTCTGAAATCACTATCTTGTATGTATTTGCTTCTCACTTGGCTGCATTTGTTTCTCTTTTGTATGTTATTTGTTTTCTCTTAGAGCTTTTCTCCCTGGGCCTCCACTGAAAAAGGACCTGTGTCCAGTCAGACATTCTCAGTAAACAAACGTAAAATAAAAGAAATAAAAATAAATAAATACTGATCATCAGCTAGACCATTATGGGTATGCATGGCATAGTACCAAACCTTTTCAGCATGTAAATGGAGAGGAAATAGGGTGTACAGTAAAGCAGGAAAGGGCACAAGCAAGGAGAGGGAACTGCACAGGGGTAACTGTAAGGTATGAGTGGTAAGGAGAGGGAACTGCACAGGGGTAACTGTAATGTATGAGAGGTACGGAGAGGGAACTGCACAAGGGTAACTGTAAGGTATGAGAGGTAAGGAGAGGGAACTGCACAAGGGTAACTGTAAGGTATGAGAGGTAAGGAGAGGGAACTGCACAAGGGTAACTGTAAGGTATGAGAGGTAAGGAGAGGGAACTGCACAAGGGTAACTGTAAGGTATGAGAGGTAAGGAGAGGGAACTGCACAAGGGTAACTGTAAGGTATGAGAGGTAAGGAGAGGGAACTGCACAAGGGTAACTGTAAGGTATGAGAGGTAAGGAGAGGGAACTGCACAAGGGTAACTGTAAGGTATGAGAGGTAAGGAGAGGGAACTGCACAAGGGTAACTGTAAGGTATAGGTTCATAGGTTCATAGGTTTATACTAGGCTATCTGCCCTAAGGCATTTATAAGCCTAGCCCAAATTATTGTGGCTTATGCCACCCCTTATATGAAAAAATACTGTGCCCATTAGTTTGTTGTGCCTCTGTCCAGCAGTGACACAGAGTTGATTCCTGGGGTAAACCTACGATCTCCCATCCACAGGTCTAGATTTCTCTTGAACAGAGTCAGCGAGGTGCTCTGCCTCACATGGACCGGGATTTTATTCCACAGCATAGGGAGTCTCTGAGTGATAAATCTATCCCTCCAGCATGTCCTATTTATATCCGTGCTAAGGTTTAAGTCGCTTGCTCTAGTGGTTTTGGTGGATTTGGATTTTTGAGGTGGAGCATGTCCATTAATTCCGGGTTGGACATGGCCTTGTATGTCAGGCACATGTCACCTCTGAGCAGACGGTATGCGACTGAATAGAGCTGGAGTTTCTTCAATCTGGCAGCATATGACAGATTTTGGAGTCCCTTTATCCTTTTGGTGAGGAACTTTTGGGGTCTCTCCAATTGCTGCAGATGTCGGGTGAGATACATCCCGAATGGGGCATTGTACTCGATCATTGGTCTGATAAGTGAAGAGTACAGGGGAACAATGACCTCACTAGATCTGGATGTGAATCCCTTCATGATCAGGTGGGCAATGTAGAAGGTCTTTCTAACCACTTTAGCAATGTGAGTGTCAAAAGAAAGGCCACTGTCAACCTGGGTCCCCAGGTCCCTGATAACCTCTTCTGTGCTTAGTGGATTGCCACCTATATGGTAGCTTGGGGTTACCTTGTTTTTCCCGAAGGGTATGACTATACATTTTTGGCGTTTAACTTCAGGCCATGGCTCTGGCACCAGCTATCTGTTTCCGTGAGTCCCTTCTGAAGGATATCCGTGTCCGATGCACTTTCCACTATGGCGCCCAGTTTGCAGTCGTCTGCAAACTTTGTCAGCCAAAGTCCTCCCATGTTGGCCTGTACTTCTGAGAAGTAGATGCCAAACAATAGGAGCCAAGGACCGAGCCCTGTGGGACACCACTTGTGACCGGCTTGGAGTCTGACACAGCGCCAGCAACTCTAACCCTGTGGGTTCTGTCCTTAAGCCAGTTTGCAACCCATCTTGTGACATATGGGTTTACGTTTAAGCTGGTAAGTTTTTCTACAATACCCGAGTGGGGTATTGTGTCGAAGCCTTTGCAAGGTCAAGGTAGGCTGTATGGACTGCCTTTCCCTCATCAATGGCCTTGGTGACTGTTTCAAGAAGTCAACCAAGTTCAAAAGGCATGATCTTCCCTTGACAAAGCCAAACTGGGTCGGGTCCAATGTCTGCAAGTCCCCTATATCTTTGTTTATGAGCTCCATTATGATCCTCTCCATAGCTTTGCAGACTAGACTTGTTAAGCTTATGGGGCGGTAATTACCAGGGTCCGTAGAGGCACCGCCTTTGTGGAGTGGGACCACAGTTGCCGTCGCCACTCCTTGGGCACGTATCCTGTGGTAAGGCTGAGATTAAACAGCTGCCTTATGTGCGGGTTTAATTCCTCATTTAGCTCGTGTAGCACACAGCCGGGGACACCATCCGGTCCCATTGATGCTGTGTTTTTAGCTTTAGAGAGAGCAGCTTTCACCTGCGCATTTGAGATGTCCGGGAGGCTACACTCGGCTGGGATAGTTATCTCTCCTTTAGGGGAGAGGGGTGAAGTTTGCACTGAACCTGTCTGCCAGTATGTTGGCAATGTCTGTGGGTTCAGTGATTTTTGTATCATTTTGGACTAATTCTGAGCATATCTGGGAGTTTCCACCCAGGTTCCTAACATAGCTGAAAAAGGCCTTATGATTGTCCTTTGAATCCATGGCAATTTTTCTCTCAAAATTGGCCTTAGTTGATTTTATGAGTGCTCGTATTTTTTACTAATAATGATCAGGGTGACTTCCCTTTTATGGATTTTGTTCTATCATGTAATAGCTTTCTCCTCTTATTGTAAAGTTTGTTAATGGCTGGGGTCCACCAGACTGGATGTTTGCCCTTTGTGGAAAGAGTCTTGGTTTTATTTGGGATTGCCTGATCCATGCAGTCCTGGAGGTGTTCATAGAAGGCATTTGTAAGGGCTTCCGCAGCTTGGGTTGTGGTTTCCTCTGGCTCAGGGGCCTTGAAGGATACCACACCAGTCTTGAGTAGTGTGAAGTTTGCTTTAGAGAAGTTCTTCACTATGGTCTTTTTTGCTGGGGGGGGGGGCGGGATGTGGATTTCCAGTGAGATTAGTTTATGATCAGATCTCACCAATGAGGGATATACTTCGTGTGGAGCATTTTGTCCCCATGTTTGTGACAATGAGATCTAGTATATTTTCTCCTCTCGTGGGAACAGTGACTAGCTGTTCCATGGCATTTGAATTTATGAACTCCAGGAACCGTTGGGCTAGAAAGTTAGGGCTTGAGTAATGTTCCCAGTCTATATTCGGGTAGTTGAAGTCACCCAATATGATGGTGTTTGGAGATACATTTATACCCTCCAGTGTCTTCAGGAAGGCTGTGTGGGGTTCCTGAGTTTGAGAGGGTGGCCTGTAGCATGCTACAATTTGTAGAGCAGTTTTGCCTATGGTTAGTTGCACCTGGATGGTTTCCGAGCTTAGTGCGTTGCCACCAACCTGGAGGTGTGAGTATCCTTTATGAATATGGATACACCCTCCTTTTGTGGTGTGGTCCGGGTTTTGGGGCGGAACGCATGATATGAGGTAAAACCTAATAGTGCCGGGGTGCTCTCAGGAGCCTTGAACCAGGTTTCAGTTACAGCACAGACATCGATGTTCTCCATACTGAGAAGGGCCTCGAGTGCGTGCGTTTTGAGATTTAGACTTCTGGCATTGAGCAGCATTACCCTCAGTTTCTTCCCATTTTTGTTTTCTAGGGTGGTAGGTTTAGAATTTGAGCCTTGCCTAAAAAAGGCACTATGGGGTGGCAAGAGCCTTAGCCAATATCCGGAATCCCAGGGGTGACAGGTGCAAGCCGTCCCTTGCGAAGCAGCGTGGCTTGTCAAGCATGTCATCCCAGGCAGACAGACACTGGATCCCCTTTGAATGACACCAGACATTAAGCCAATTGTTAAAGCTGATCATCTTGTCTCTATATTGTGGCATCATTCTTGGTGAAGGAAGGATACTGCTCAGGGTTAGGGTCATACCTGCCTGGGCTACATAATCAGAGAGCTCCTCTATGTCTCTTTTCATGTAGTCCAGGGAGGTACGTCTCAGGTCGTTCACACCAGCATGGACAATGACTGTGTCATATTTGTTCTTGCCATGGAGTGACCCAGTGCTTGTGTTATGTGGCGGATTCTAGCGCCCGATAGGCAGCTTACTGTGACCCTCTCCTTGTTCAGCCTGGTGAGTGGGACGTCAGTGTGTCTGACTATGGAGTCACCTATGACAAGTATGTTTGGTGTTGTATTTGGCCTTAAGGGCTGTGACTGCTTTGCACACTGCTTTTGTGGTTTATGTGTTGCTTGTGGGGTGTCTTGAGGTAGCAGTTGTTTGGGTGTCTGCTTTGGAGGCCTCTGCTGTTTAGGTAAATTTTACTCAGAGCCTCCGAGTATGTCTTTGTGTGTTTATGTGTTTGATTCAGTGGAGTGGTAGCATTATGTGAGGCTGGTTTTGTGGTGTGTGTAGTTGCCTTCTCCTCCTGTCTGGTCTTGCCAGTCCTGAGTTGAGAGAGCTCAGCCTCCAGTTTGGCTAAATAGCTGCATCTCTCAAGTATTTGTGTTATGTGGGAGGAGGAGAGGGTTGTCTGTGTACATGAGGCAGTTATAACATTGCCTCAAGATTCCCAGATTCACCAGCTGGACCGGAGAGGAGATTGACAACTGACCTTTGGACATGCTAGAATAATATTGGGAAATCCTTAATTGAAAACAAGGGCCAGTGGGGAGTGAGGGTGTAGTGCTTTTAATTTTTAGTGCTGACTTATATAATTGCTTTAGTGAGCAAGTGCCAGGTAACTTGAGTGCAATGTGTTACAAGTAACTAAATGCAAAAACGACAAACAGTAACTTTCTTTCAAGTGAAACAAGGAAATAAGTACAGTAAGCAATGCAGATATCACTAGTGATCCACAGAAGCGCTGAGAAGTTGCGTATTAGGTGGAATTAGCTTCCAGGGAAATAACAAGCAAACAAACAACAAGCATATAAACAAAGCTAGATTCAGTAGGCCTGGATCTAGTCTATGCTAGAGCAAACAAGGTGAACCAATTTCAGTAAGATACAGTTCAAATATTCAGGCACTATAAACCTTCAACCAGAAAATTCCCAGCTCAGAAGGGCAGAGTCCAGCCTCTTCTCCCACAAGAGTGCAGACCACGAACCTTCTTAATGTATGAGAGGTAAGGAGAGGGAACTGCACAAGGGTAACTGTAAGGTATGAGAGGTAAGGAGAGGGAACTGCACAAGGGTAACTGTAAGGTATGAGAGGTAAGGAGAGGGAACTGCACAAGGGTAACTGTAAGGTATGAGAGGTAAGGAGTGGGAACTGCACAAGGGTAACTGTAAGGTATGAGAGGTAAGGAGAGGGAACTGCACAAGGGTAACTGTAAGGTATGAGAGGTAAGGAGAGGGAACTGCACAAGGGTAACTGTAAGGTATGAGAGGTAAGGAGAGGGAACTGCACAAGGGTAACTGTAAGGTATGAGAGGTAAGGAGAGGGAACTGCACAAGGGTAACTGTAAGGTATGAGAGATAAGGAGAGGGAACTGCACAAGGGTAACTGTAAGGTATGAGAGGTATGGAGAGGGAACTGCACAAGGGTAACTGTAAGGTATGAGAGGTAAGGAGAGGGAACTGCACAAGGGTAACTGTAAGGTATGAGAGGTATGGAGAGAGAACTGCACAAGGGTAACTGTAAGGTATGAGAGGTAAGGAGAGGGAACTGCACAAGGGTAACTGTAAGGTATGGGAGGTAAGGAGAGGGAACTGCACAAGGGTAACTGTAAGGTATGAGAGGTAAGGAGAGGGAACTGCACAAGGGTAACTGTAAGGTATGAGTGGTAAGGAGAGGGAACTGCACAAGGGTAACTGTAAGGTATGAGAGGTAAGGAGAGGGAACTGCACAAGGGTAACTGTAATGTATGAGAGGTAAGGAGAGGGAACTGCACAAGGGTAACTGTAAGGTATGAGAGGTAAGGAGAGGGAACTGCACAAGGGTAACTGTAAGGTATGAGAGGTAAGGAGAGGGAACTGCACAAGGGTAACTGTAAGGTATGAGAGGTAAGGAGAGGGAACTGCACAAGGGTAACTGTAAGGTATGAGAGGTAAGGAGAGGGAACTGCACAAGGGTAACTGTAAGGTATGAGAGGTAAGGAGAGGGAACTGCACAAGGGTAACTGTAAGGTATGAGAGGTAAGGAGAGGGAACTGCACAAGGGTAACTGTAAGGTATGAGAGGTAAGGAGAGGGAACTGCACAAGGGTAACTGTAAGGTATGAGAGGTAAGGAGAGGGAACTGCACAAGGGTAACTGTAAGGTATGAGAGGTAAGGAGAGGGAACTGCACAAGGGTAACTGTAAGGTATGAGAGGTAAGGAGAGGGAACTGCACAAGGGTAACTGTAAGGTATGAGGAGGTAAGGAGAGGGAACTGCACAAGGGTAACTGTAAGGTATGAGAGGTAAGGAGAGGGAACTGCACAAGGGTAACTGTAAGGTATGAGAGGTAAGGAGAGGGAACTGCACAAGGGTAACTGTAAGGTATGAGAGGTAAGGAGAGGGAACTGCACAAGGGTAACTGTAAGGTATGAGAGGTAAGGAGAGGGAACTGCACAAGGGTAACTGTAAGGTATGAGAGGTAAGGAGAGGGAACTGCACAAGGGTAACTGTAAGGTATGAGAGGTAAGGAGAGGGAACTGCACAAGGGTAACTGTAAGGTATGAGAGGTAAGGAGAGGGAACTGCACAAGGGTAACTGTAAGGTATGAGAGGTAAGGAGAGGGAACTGCACAAGGGTAACTGTAAGGTATGAGAGGTAAGGAGAGGGAACTGCACAAGGGTAACTGTAAGGTATGAGAGGTAAGGAGAGGGAACTGCACAAGGGTAACTGTAAGGTATGAGAGGTAAGGAGAGGGAACTGCACAAGGGTAACTGTAAGGTATGAGAGGTAAGGAGAGGGAACTGCACAAGGGTAACTGTAAGGTATGAGAGGTAAGGAGAGGGAACTGCACAAGGGTAACTGTAAGGTATGAGAGGTAAGGAGAGGGAACTGCACAAGGGTAACTGTAAGGTATGAGAGGTAAGGAGAGGGAACTGCACAAGGGTAACTGTAAGGTATGAGAGGTAAGGAGAGGGAACTGCACAAGGGTAACTGTAAGGTATGAGAGGTAAGGAGAGGGAACTGCACAAGGGTAACTGTAAGGTATGAGAGGTAAGGAGAGGGAACTGCACAAGGGTAACTGTAAGGTATGAGAGGTAAGGAGAGGGAACTGCACAAGGGTAACTGTAAGGTATGAGAGGTAAGGAGAGGGAACTGCACAAGGGTAACTGTAAGGTATGAGAGGTAAGGAGAGGGAACTGCACAAGGGTAACTGTAAGGTATGAGAGGTAAGGAGAGGGAACTGCACAAGGGTAACTGTAAGGTATGAGAGGTAAGGAGAGGGAACTGCACAAGGGTAACTGTAAGGTATGAGAGGTAAGGAGAGGGAACTGCACAAGGGTAACTGTAAGGTATGAGAGGTAAGGAGAGGGAACTGCACAAGGGTAACTGTAAGGTATGAGAGGTAAGGAGAGGGAACTGCACAAGGGTAACTGTAAGGTATGAGAGGTAAGGAGAGGGAACTGCACAAGGGTAACTGTAAGGTATGAGAGGTAGGAGAGGGAACTGCACAAGGGTAACTGTAAGGTATGAGAGGTAAGGAGAGGGAACTGCACAAGGGTAACTGTAAGGTATGAGAGGTAAGGAGAGGAGACTGCACAAGGGTAACTGTAAGGTATGAGGAGGTAAGGAGAGGGAACTGCACAAGGGTAACTGTAAGGTATGAGAGGTAAGGAGAGGGAACTGCACAAGGGTAACTGTAAGGTATGAGAGGTAAGGAGAGGGAACTGCACAAGGGTAACTGTAAGGTATGAGAGGTAAGGAGAGGGAACTGCACAAGGGTAACTGTAAGGTATGAGGAGGTAAGGAGAGGGAACTGCACAAGGGTAACTGTAAGGTATGAGAGGTAAGGAGAGGGAACTGCACAAGGGTAACTGTAAGGTATGAGAGGTAAGGAGAGGGAACTGCACAAGGGTAACTGTAAGGTATGAGAGGTAAGGAGAGGGAACTGCACAAGGGTAACTGTAAGGTATGAGAGGTAAGGAGAGGGAACTGCACAAGGGTAACTGTAAGGTATGAGAGGTAAGGAGAGGGAACTGCACAAGGGTAACTGTAAGGTATGAGAGGTAAGGAGAGGGAACTGCACAAGGGTAACTGTAAGGTATGAGAGGTAAGGAGAGGGAACTGCACAAGGGTAACTGTAAGGTATGAGAGGTAAGGAGAGGGAACTGCACAAGGGTAACTGTAAGGTATGAGAGGTAAGGAGAGGGAACTGCACAAGGGTAACTGTAAGGTATGAGAGGTAAGGAGAGGGAACTGCACAAGGGTAACTGTAAGGTATGAGAGGTAAGGAGAGGGAACTGCACAAGGGTAACTGTAAGGTATGAGGAGGTAAGGAGAGGGAACTGCACAAGGGTAACTGTAAGGTATGAGAGGTAAGGAGAGGGAACTGCACAAGGGTAACTGTAAGGTATGAGAGGTAAGGAGAGGGAACTGCACAAGGGTAACTGTAAGGTATGAGTGGTAAGGAGAGGAACTGCACAAGGGTAACTGTAAGGTATGAGAGGTAAGGAGAGGGAACTGCACAACGGTAACTGTAAGGTATGAGAGGTAAGGAGAGGGAAATTCACAAGGGTAACTGTAAGGTATGAGAGGTAAGGAGAGGGAACTGCACAAGGGTAACTGTAAGGTATGAGAGGTAAGGAGAGGGAACTGCACAAGGGTAACTGTAAGGTATGAGAAGTAAGGAGAGGGAAATTCACAAGGGTAACTGTAAGGTATGAGAGGTAAGGAGAGGGAACTGCACAAGGGTAACTGTAAGGTATGAGAGGTAAGGAGAGGGAACTGCACAAGGGTAACTGTAAGGTATGAGAAGTAAAGAGAGGATGAGTAATGTTTTTTTTCAGAGAAAGCTTCCCTTTTTCATATATATAAAAGAAGAGTAGGTGGGAAAGTAGTGATGGAATGCTGTGGATGGGACAGGTATAGAAGGTCATTTAGTATGGTTGAATCCCAGGCCCTCCCAGTGGGTAGCAAACTCTGGCATTAGTAGACCGAGTAGCTGATATCATAAGCCAGTGTTGGTTGCATGAAGGGGTGGGCATGCCAGTCATAAGACTCAAGAAGTCATGCCAAAAGGCACCTCACAGTGTAGGTGATCATCCAGTTGCTGCTGCACCTCAACAGCCACCAGCATCTTCAACTGACCACATCAGTCAGACCGCTCTGAACTACTGTCAAAAGAGAAACCTTTGCCCTCCCACTTTCAAGAAGCTGACATGGAGGGCAGCAATGAACCCTGCAGATCATTTCCAGCAAGGCATCACCCCCCTCCCCCACTAAGAGACTGACCTGGTGGCAACCTGACTGAGCTTGGCCTCACCTCCAACTTATCCACAAGTTTAGAAGCAGAAGAATGACACAGTGGGAAAATGATTACTTACATTTACTAGAAACACAGTCACAATTATACAATAGATTGGCACATACATAATACACACCCCACTCCCAGGACTGTCACTCCTGCTTTCTGTGGCACCCAACGGTGCAATGTTCATACTCCTTTGCCAATGGAAAACAAAGCATGCACATACCTCTCAACTGTACAGATTTTTGCAGAATGTCCAGATTTTTGCCTCATCATTTTTGCCTGTTTCTCATAAAATTGTAGTTTTCTGGCAAATCACTGAAAATAATTTACAGCTGAAGCCAGAAAATAATGACAGACATTTGAGTTTTAGACTTCATACCCCTCAGAAAATTCATGCTAATGCAAAACCTGTTATTCTAGCTACTTTCTAAGTTTGTAAGAGCAATATTTACATAACTATGCAAGTGCAGTAGGTAAGACCCAAGTAGACAATGAAACAAACAAGATACCACAACATAACAATACTGTTAAAAACTATTTGCACTCCATTTCTGTGAGCCTGTAGCAAACTCAGTGGCCTAATGTTGCAGTAGATTAGGCTGGCACTTCCTCTAGTCACTGTAGCAATGATAACACTGCTCACCAGACTGAGTGGTACCAGTGTGGTACTGCTGTTTCATGTTCTTTACCTTTCCACCTTGCTTGTCTTCTGTTGCAGGTACAGCTGGTGAGAAAGGTCCTGACAAGATGTTCCATTTTTGTGCAGTGTAGCGCACATTGCACTGTATTGTAGTGTCCTCCTGACTTATATTGACAATGGAAACATCCCACGGGCAGGCCAAACACTTGCTTCGATAAATTACATGTTTTGGCAGTGCTCCATTACAGGCCATTTCTTACATGATCTGGGCATTGCAGATCATATCCAGCATCATATGCAGCACACAACAAACACACATTATATGTAGCATGCTCACTGCTTACATTATAGTACCAATATATATATATATATATATATATATATATATATATATATATATATATATATATATATATATATATATATATATATATATATATATATATATACATAATCTAAATGCATATGATAGTATAGTAATTTCTCTGATATTTCTGTTTGGGTGTCTTAATTTATAATATATATGTATATATGTCTTTTGTATATATGTGTGTGATTTATGGTGTATTGAATAATCTGCTGTATATGAAACCTGTATTTATATATATGTCTCACTCTGTCCTTTAAATATTGGGAAGCATATTGCTATTTAAATATGTGGAGATTTGTCTTGTGTATTCACACTGATGACGCCAGGGGGTGAAACCGGTCACCGGTCTGTGTTAGTGATGTAGTATGGCCGCTATGTGGATTACCTGAATGTTTGCTCCACTTATTTTACTTGGATTAAACATACTACACTAATTTAGTGTTCATTTGGGTCCCTTTGTTTGGATTTCCATTTGGAGACTTTGGAAGGTTTTATTTGAGTGCTGAAAAGTTGGTTTGGTGTTTTTGTATCACGATCCGAGCATCACGATTTGAACTGGTGTGCACCTATGTGCTTTTTGGGAATGTGTAACCAAGAATTCAGATGGTACCATGAAAACAAGTCTTTATAGAAAGCGCTTTACTAAGAATGCCATCTTAGAAGTGAGTAGTTGCTACCCTAGACATATTACATCTAATATACCGAGAGCTCAATTTCAGAGACTTAGACGCATTTGCAGTGAAGATGTATGCTACAAAACTGAATTGGATAAAATAGGCAATGGATTTATTAGGAGAGGTTATTTAAGTAAAAACTTCAAAAGAGACAAAGCTGTTGCATCAAATTATATCAGAGGTGATTTCTTGATAAATAGGAATTTAGATGTAGAACAGGCAAATGTGAGGTCACAAGCTAATTCAAAAAACAGACTAGTTATAAATTTTGGTACTAATGCATTTAAAATCAGGGAACTGATCTCTAAACATTGGGACATATTGAAATCTGATCCATTTTTCGACCAATGCCTAGATACCAATTGTTCTTACAGTTACAGATGGGGTAGGAATATTGGTGAATCCCTCTCCTTGTACAAGCAGATAGATTGGTCGGAAGACAATGAATTAAGATATTTACCTAAGAACAGTAATCCCTGTGGTAATTGTGTTTATTGTAGGGTGATGTCATGGACAAAATCATCTACATCTATCAATACACCAAAAGTTTTTGATATTAAACATTTAATAACATGTACTGAGTGGGTGGTCTATATGACAGTATGCTAATGTAGGGCTTTTTATGTTGGACAGACTTTGAGGAGTTTAAGAGTACAATTGCGGTGCACTTAAGTGATATCAGTTGTAAACATCAAAGGAGTGCACTTTTTAAGCATAGTTTAATACATACCACAGTGCAATTTCTTTTTGTTGGTATTGATATGGTTAAATATACTAGACTGTCCAACATAAATAAACATGAATTATTAGATAGAAAAGAACGGATGTGGATAACTAAACTATGAGTATTATACAAACCGGGTCTTAATGACCATTGGTAAGATTGTTTAGGTTTTGATATAATATTGACTGCTTTTGGATTTTGGCAAATTTTTTGGCTGATCATGATATTGTTTTTAGTCTTTGCTCATAGTATATTATACATTCCTATGCATTATTATCTAAATTCATATGATAGTATGGTAATTTCTCTGATATTTCTGTTTGGGTGTCTTAATATATAATATATATGTATATATGTTTTTTGTATATATGTGTGAGATATATGGTGTATTGAATAATCTGCTGTATATGAAACCTGTATTTATATATATTTCTCACTTTGTTCCTTTAAATATTGGAAGCATATTGCTATTAAAATATGTGGAGATGTGTCTTGTGTATACACACTGATGCCAGGGAGCAAAACCGGTCACCGGTCTGTGTTAGTGAAGCAGTATGAGTGCTATGATTACCTGAATGTTTGCTCCACTTATTTTACTTGGATTAAACATACTACACTAATTTAGTGTTTGTTTGAGTCCCTTTGTTTGGATTTCCATTTGGAGACTTTGGAAGGTTTTATGTGAGTGCTGGAAAGTTGGTTTGGTATTTTTGTATCACGTTCCGAGCACCTTGATTTGAACTGGCGTGCACCTATGTGCTTTTTGGGAATGTATATGTGTATATATATATGCATGGATCTTTGCTGTATGCTGGGCAAGTGTCATTGGTCTATATTAGTTCATCAAAACTCCAGTTCCAAGAATACCTATTCATCGACACCTATTCAGCAAACATCCTTTTATCAAATGTTCAGATCAGTGAACATTTTAACCAGGGCACTAAGTTAGTTGGCCAACATGTGGAAATTTGTGCTTTTTCCCACTATAGTGCGATCTTGGAGTTGGTATATATAAGTTGGGGAGGGTGTGGGGGGCAGCCCCCACTTCGGTGGGTTTGTTGTACTGTGGTGTGTATCGCTTGGTACTTTGGCCTACTAAATTAGTTACTTGGGAAAATGTTTGCTGATTTGTGCGTTCGATAGAAGGATAGTTCGCTTAATAGGGGTAGATAAGTATTCATGGAATTGGAGTTTCGATGAAATAATACAGACCCAGTGTCAGGTTTGAGAATCATGAACACTGCCAGAGTAGTGAAGGAATACCTTATAAATAATGCTTTGGGCATTACAAGCAACCTGGCAGTTATGGGAGTAGAAATACTTCTACCGCATGTCCCACAATCTCTTAAGACCAGGTGGGGATTTGATGACAGGATGTGTGTGCAATCTATGGATCTCAGGTCCTCCGGAAAATGGAAATTGTTGTAAAATACCTACATGGAGTTGATTCTCTCCTCTGCAATCCTAGGGAACTAGATTTGCACAGCCTCCACATGCTGTAGCATAATGTTGAGAAAATGGAACGGGAATCATGAGGCGGATGGCAAAATCCCTAAGGTGGCCCTAGTAAATTGCTGAAACGACCATCTAGCTAAGATGATTAAAGCTACACATTCCTTAGTATCATATCTGGAGTGAATATATAAATACCCATACAACTGATTAATTCATTCTTCAAAACAAGATGGTGTGTCACATTGCATGATCAGGAGAGAAAGTTTGTTTTGGAGAAGTGGTAGTAGTTGGGTGATAAATCTGTCTCTGCCATGATTTGCTCTTGTTCTAGTGTTCACAGGACTGTTTGATTTGTGGAGAAATTAGAGGTCTTGGATTGCTAGATCTCTAATGACAAAGGCACAGATCATACCTAAGGAGTTTGTAGGACACTAAATACAGGGACAAGGCCTCATACCTCTCAGTAGCTTAGGTCCTTTAGTCCTAAGATATTTTTTATCAGGAGCCTTTGGGTCTCTCTAACTGCTAGATATGGGGGAAGGACTTCTTTGGGCCGAGAAGAAGTTTCCTTTGTGATCATCTGTGCTAGATAGAAGGATTTCTTGACCACTGCTGCAACATGAGAAGGACGTATCTACCCATGTTCCAAAGTCCCTCACAAGAGCTTCATTTTGAAGAGGAGTGTTTTCTATACTTTAAGCTGGGTGAAGAATTTATTTACTAAATACAACAGTATTTAATTTCTCAGCATTTAGTTTTAGCCCGGCGTCAGAGTGTCAGCTATTAACGTAAGTTCACTTTGTAGCTTCTGCATATCAGAAGGTGCTTTAAGTATAACACCCAGTTTACAATCATTCGCAAATTTGATTAATCACCATCAACCACCATCCTTTCACCTATTTCATCACCTTACTCTTACTGTATCTCTAACACATTTCCCCTTCCTCTTCCTACCTCTAACCTTCCTCTATCTCCAACCATTCTTAACTCTTACAGTCTCAAAACAACCTACCTGCCTAGTCTGTCTCCTATACTCTACCTCCCCTACATCTCCTACTAGCCATTCTTACTTTCCTTTCTTGTTTCCAAACTCCTATACAACTAGATCCTACCCACTTTAAATAAGCATCTGCCTAACTATTAACTCATCTTGCTCTAAGCAGCTTAAATAATATTGTAACAAGTCACATTTTCTTCTGCTAATTGTTTAAAACCTTGTTTGTAACAACTCACATACTTTGCCAGTTGTTAATACTCTGTATAATTGAATTGCCTGAGGAGCTTTTTTTTCTCTCCAGGTCTCTGCTTGGAAGATCCTATAGCTGATTGTTACTACCATGTTACTAAAATTTAATAAATTGTTTTCTAGTCCTGAGGAGCTTTTTTCCCCAGGTCTCTGCTGAAAATGAGCCAAAAGCTCAGCCAGACTAACCCAGTTAACAAATGTAAAATATAATAAATAAATAAATAATCAGAGCTCCTGACTTTTGATTTGGAGATCATTCAAACATATGTCATATAAGAAAGGTTCTAGCATGGAACCCTATGATATCTCACTGGTTACTTTCACGTTCTCTAAGGTTGCACCGGGCACCCAGACAGTGAAGGATCTGCCCGTCAGCCAATTAGCTATCCATCTAGCTACAAAGGAATTATTTGTGATCACATTCAGCTTGTTGATAATGTTATCATGTGATATAGTATCACATGCTTTGGTGACCAAAGTCCATGGCTTGTATTACCATCTCAAAAAGTTTACCATATTCATTAGACAGAATCTACCTTTAATAAAGCCAAGGAGCTGGGAGGGCAAAGCTTATACGATTTTTATAGCCTAGTTTATCAGGTCTGTTACGACCAATTCCATAGACCTGCAGCTAAGGCTCAATAGGCTGATGGATCTGTAATTTGTGGGGTGTGTTGTGGGGCCTTTCTTGTGAAGAGGCATCACAACCACTGTGCACAATACCTCAGATACAAAGCCAATGGATAAGCCCAGGTTAAATAGCTGTAGGAACAGGTCCAGCAGTGCTTGCTTAATGCTGTCATGCAGGCAGTATGGTATGTTATTAGGTACCATGGAAGATGCTTTTTTGGAAAGTACTTTTAACAAGTGTTCTTTTGTGATGGCGGGCAGAGGGTTAAGTCTTCAGGTATATGAGGGTTTGGTATAGATGTCTCTGGGGTGAAGTTAGCACTACAGCTGTTTGTCAGTATATTGGTGATATCCACTTGATCAGAATAGGTAATGCCACATTGAAGTAATTCAGAGGAGTAGTATTGGGTTTTACTTTGTAATATCCTGGCATAAGTGAAGAAAGATTTGTAGTCTGGTAATAACCTACGTTCATGATAAGCTTTAGTTTTCCTGTTAATGTTTTTCAATACCTTGGATGGCCTTTTGATGTTAACATTTATTTGTGGGTCTTTCATTTTGCTATATATTTTAATGATTTGTTTTTCATTATTGTGTTGCTTACCTATGCATGTTTGTACATTTGAACTTTTTGAATAATGTGATATTTGCCTAAATGGTTTAAGAATTTTGAAGGAAATGTCCAATTTGTGGTCGGACTTGACTGGGGTGGGTATATCTTTGGGAAAATACTTATAGCCGCCACATTTGTAAAGACCAGGTCGAGAACATTTTGACCTCTAGTGGCTCTTGGATTGTTTGATCCATTGAATTATTGTTTATAAAATCAAGGAATTTGGGGGTATAGACTATATTTGAGGTATCAGTCTCCCAGTTTACTGATGCAGGTAGTTAAAGTCTCCCAGGATGATGGAGGTTTTTTGCATGTGAAGTTTATCCACTGTATTTAAGAAATGGGCATGGCCTTTGTGGGTCATCAAAGGGGTCCTGTAACAGGCATCTTATTGAAATGCTGGAACTTGCAATGCCGAATCCTGACACACTGAAAAAAAATGTAGGTGAAGAGCAAATATCGAACATAGTTCTTCAACCCACACCCCGATGTCCCCTAAAATCCTAATATTGGGGGCAAGCCCCCACAGCCCCTGACCATGGATCTATCAACTTTGAGATAGCCATACCTCAGAGAAAAGAGAATATTCCCAGATATGGCAATCTTTTATAGGGCTTGGCAATTCAAGTCCAGACTTTTCAAACAGTTACCCCGCAACATGCTACAGTCTGATGATTGGTTTATATAGACCGAACTGAATCTCAATAAGTTCAGTTCATGGGTTCTCTGGGACTCTATCTTGATTTAAAGTGGTCTTTAACAGATATGGATAATACACCACAGTTTCCATTGAGTCTAAAGGTGTTGTAGTTCTGCACTCTTAAATTATGTTTCAGTAATGATACAAACATTAATTTGCTCCAAATGCAGGAGGGCTTCAAGGTCAGGCAATTTGTTATTTAGACTCAGCAATGACCAGCACCACATTGATATTGTGTGGTGCTTTTGTTTGTTATGTTTTTTAAGTTGTAAGATCCATTACCAGGATTCTGCCTAAAATGCAGTTTGGAGGCAGCAAAGGCTTTAGCCAGAATGCAGAAGCCTATGAATGACATGTGAAAGCAGCCCGTGGAAAAGGAAGTGTGGCTATGCAACAGTACATATGACATATACTGGATATCCCTCCCTCGAATGACAACCAGTTACAAAACCAAATGTTGAAATCAGTCATATTTTCCATGTACTTCGGGATGATTCTTGGTGAAGGTAGAATTCTGCTGAATGCCAAAGTCTTTCCTGCACTTGTGACATACATAGAGAACTCAGAAGCATTTCTCTGAATTTTTCTGTCCTACAGAAATGGTCAAATGTCTCCTGGTCACTAAGCTGATGGTTTGTCAGGTGCTCTCTGTACATCCTCTGTTGGTACATATAGCTGTGACATGCAACACTGGGCACTGGCTCAGATGGCAACCATTAACCCATGCTGCGGAACTATAGCTTCTACTTATCCAAGCATGTGTGTGTATATATACACACACACACACACACACACACACACACACACACACACACACACACACACACACACACACACACACACATAAATACATATTCATATGATTGTCATATGCATAATTGAACATTCAAAATGTCAAAAGTAAAAATATTAATCTAAAAATAACAAAGCTGAAAATATCTAAAAAAAAAAAAAAAACACAAAATTATCAACCTATCTCCCCATGCACCACTCACCTACCACTCCCCACCCCTCTGCTACACAAAACACACACACACACATAAACACACACACATATATATAATATATATATATATATATAAATATATATATATATATATATATATATATATATAAATATATATATATATATATATATATATATATATATATATATATATATATGTTTCTTTGTCTTTTCGGCTTTTTCCCGGTAAGAGGTCGCCACAGCGGAACTCCGGTCTGCTAATGATTGGCAGTAGATTTTTACAAAATGCCGAGGTGCCAGCTCGGCGCCCAACCTTCAATGAAGGCACACCCATTTACGCATGCATGTCTTTCGAATGCTGCCCAACCACCAGGAGGACATGCAGACTCCACACAGAAGGCACTCCCAAGCCACGTCGAGAATCGAATGGGAGAACCTCTTGCTGTGAGGTAACAAAGCTACCACCGTACCACTGCGACATTGTTTTATATATATATATATATATATATATATATATATATAAATATATATATATATATATATATATCTGTGTGTGTGTGTGTGTGTGTGTGTATATATATATATATATATATATATATATATATATATATATATATATATAAGTACTACATCCCCTGCTACATATATAAACACATGCCATCTCTGAGATTCCCAGTTTCCACTGTTCTCCAGTCTCACACACTGTAATGCCAGCATACTGCAATCATGTGACTATTCGGTTGCTTCTGTCAGCATAAAAAAAGCTCAATATTCCAAATGTTCGACTAACTAAAGTCATCCCATTTATAAAAACATGCATACATACATATCTGTATATTTTTAAGGATTTGTGTTAATTAGCTGAAAGTAAAATATGCTAGTCCCAACCTACAAAAGATTTCACTGAACAAGACATTCAATGAAAGAAAAAAAAAAAGCAGGGGGTATCCCCTTAAGTCCCTGTATGGAGAACCCAACACAACTCTAACCTATAAATACAACATACTGCTTGCACAACAGGGGGGACAAGGCAAAGTAATTTTAAGCAAAACTGCTTCATAGATTTAACATTCAAAGAAATTACATTCATGAAGCTGTTGCATGCCCTTTTGCACATAGTAGTATGTCTACACTACTACATTTTAGCACTGTATGTTTTCATTATGAACAAAGGAAATGGACGTCATGAAAACGTGTATATAAACTATATACATATATTTGTATGTACACACACACACACACACACACACACACACACACACACACACACACACACACACACCCACACGCACCCACACACACACACACACATACACACACACACACACACACACACACACACACACACACACACACACACACACACACACACACACACACACACACACACACACACCCACACGCACACACACACACACACACACATATATGTTATTACTGCTCTTAAACTCAAACCATGGTCTACTTCAGTTGATGACCTTCCAAGCAAATACCTCAAAATAGCAGCTGGTAGTATTGCCTAACCTATCTAAATCCCTATAAAAAGGTCAATCCAGGAATACCACATTCCCTCTCTCTCCTGAAAAAAATCACACATTATCCCTTTTTTTTGCACAAAGGAGGAAACTCAACAGACATTGCTAACTTTAGACCTATGGCAATCTTACCCCCCTCCAAAATACTTGAAAAAATCTATCCAAAAACAATTGTTAAACTATCCCCTGCAGGAAGAACTCCTATCCCCCAAACAACATGGCTTCCTTCCTTCACATAATATTAACACTGCACTTCTAACCTATATAGATACTGTCAATAAAGCCAGATATAATGGCAAACTAGTCTCTTTATTTCTACACTTGTTTAATGCCCATGACACAGTTTGGCAAAGCAAATTTCTACTTCAAATGTCTGCATTTGATCCTGCTCAGCCCACCCTTGTATGGCTCAAAAGCTACCGATCCAATAGGTATTGGATAGTAAAATGGCACTCCACCCGCTCTCCACATCTTCCAGTCACCACCAGTGTACCAGAAGGGCCTATCCTTGGTCCCCCTTCCTTTTCAACATAGATGACTCTACTTATCTGCATATCTGATAACAACTGACAGCATGGCATATTTCCAAAAAATTACTCAGGAAACTTTAACATCAACTGAAACATGACTTTGTAAATCACAACTCATGCTCAGCCCTAAAAAACAAACTACTGCTTTCTTCCCCAAATTCCTCTCCTATGAAAAAAAAACATTTAAAATCCTACCTCTTGATAATACAGCCATTGAAGTCACTTTTCATAACAAATTACTAGCGATGATAGTGGATGATAATCTTAAATTCGACCTTCATAGACGAAATTGCATAAGAAAAGTTTATCAAAAACTACGGATGCTTTACAGAGCCAAAAACTTTCACATTGATGCAACTAAAGTTACACTTGCCACTACTTATCTCCTCCCCACACTTCTTTATGGTGCTGCTGTCCTTACTAACCTTCAGGCATCATAAACATCAAAATGTAAACAATGCTATAACAAATCTAAATTTGCAGCAAATACCCCTTTCAGAACGCACCACTGTATAGCACTAAAAGCCTAAATTGGTTAGAACTGCCACATTAACTAACATATACCCAGCTTCTTACCACCAGTAAAGTTATCTAGAATCCATCTGCTTGTCCAGCACTAAATAACATTCTACATAACTATGTTCCTAGTTGGTCATTACAATCCAGTGGCCAAAGACTTCCTGTCTGTATGCAAACCAATCAAATCTGCTGGACATTGTCTGTACTCATGCTATGTTACTATGGCCCGGAACCCCTTATCTCTATCCATTAGATCAATACCCTTCCTCCTATCCTTCAAAAAACATTCTGAAAGACTTCCTAGCAAAAAGCTGGCTCTGTTCTTGCCCAACAGCAGGGTAAACTATATCCCTAAATGTGGACAAAAGTTTACTCATACCTTATATCTCCTTATACTCCCTTCTTCACTTACTTGCTTACTTTTATCATTTTTTTCTCCCTGGCTTTCTCTCTAAATATGCTATAAGTCTGCTTTTCTGTCACTTTGTATTGCAATTCTTGTTTGTATTATACTAACTTACCTATAATTTCTCTATACACTGGCTAAAATTTCTCCAACCATTAATTCACTGTCACATAATGTTTTCATATTATGTCAAATTTAGTATAATTATTTAAACTGTACTTGTTTTTGGATTATTTTTAAAGACTGTAAAATTATTACTTTTAAAATATTTTGTAATACTTTGGAGCTTTTCTTCCTGAGCCTCCACTGAAAATAGGCTCCTACCCAGTCAGACTTTCTTGGTAATCAAATGTCAATCAATCATTCAATCAATCAATAAATGTAAGTTCTCTTTTGTACATAATGAAAACATGAAGAGAAAAAGTATAGTAGTACACATAGGTTTATAGGTTCATAGGTTCATACTAGGCTATCTGCCCTAGGGCATTTATAAGCCTAGCCAGAGTGTGTTTGGCTTTCGCCACCCATTTTAAAATAATTTTGCTATGCCCTTTTTCGAGGTTAGTATACTGTGCCTCTGTCTAACAGTGACACAGAAGTGATACCCGGGGTAAACCTACGATCTCCCATCCACTCATCAAGATTCCTCTTGAAGAGAGTCAATGAGGGACTCTGCCTAACCTGGACTGGGATTTTATTCCAGAGTGAAGGGAGCCTCTGGGTTATGAATCTGTCCCTCCAGCATGTCCTATTTATTTCAGTGCTGAGGTTCAAGTCTCTCGAGCGCGTAGCTTGATGGGATTTGGATTTTCTGAGGTCAGCATGTCCATTAATTCCGGGTTGGACATGACTTTATACATCAGGCACAGATCGCCTCTGAGCAGGCGGTATGCCACTGAGTAGAGCTGGAGTTTCTTTAACCGGGCAGCATATGGCATCTGTTTGAGCCCTTTGATCCTCTTGGTGAGGTACTTTTGGGGTCTTTCCAGTTGCTGCAGGTGTCTGGTAAGGTACATCCCAAAAGGGGCATTGTACTCAATTATGGGCCTAATGAGGGGATGAGTAAAGAGGCACGATGACCTCCCCTGATCTAGATGTGAATCCCTTCATGATTAGGTGGGCTATATAAAATGTTTTTCTAACCACTTTGGCCACGTGGTTGTCAAATGAGAGATTGCTATCAACTTGGGTCCCCAGGTCCCTAATTATTTCTTCTGTACTTAATGGATTACCACCTATGTGGTAATTTGTGGGGACTTTGTTTTTGCCAAAGGGGATGACTATACACGTTTTGGCGTTTAGCTTGAGGCCATGGCTCTGGCACCAGTTGTCTGTTTCTATGAGGCCCTTTTGGAGGATGCTTGTGTCGACTGGAGTGTTGATTATGGCGTCCAGTTTGCAGTCATCTGCAAACTTGGTCAGCCACAGTCCTTCTCTGTTGGCCTGTACCTCCGAGAAATATATACCGAACAAGAGAGGTCCCAGGACTGAGCCTTGTGGGATGCCACTTGTAACTGGTTTGGAGTCTGACATGGCTCCAGCAATTCTAACCATGTGGGTTCTGTCTTTGAGCCAGTTTGCAACCCATCTAGTGACATAGGGGTTTATATTTAAGCTGGTGAGCTTATCTATAATGCCCGAGTGGGGTATTGTATCGATGTAACACTAACATACAGTCATAATTTTATGTTCATGTAAAAAAGTAACCAGTCAACATGCCAAAATCCAATGAAGTCACAGTTCCAAAATTTAATAAAACAGCATAAAAATGTTAAAAACAAACAGGAAAGAGACAAGCACTTTTACACCTATGCAGGTGCTTCTTCAGATCTAATGAAACAAGCACAGAATGCTACTTAAATACACAAAGCTTCAGAACTACCTCTTAAGGTCACTTGACCTGAGCAGTACTCTTAAAGGAACATAATCATTTAATCCCTTCTTTCTGTCCATTTGCAGTTCTAAGATCCATTTAGTCTCAATACATTCTGTTTTTGTTTCAACATCACCACCTCTAATGCTTGTAGCACAAGAAACTTAAACTTTCAAGTATCTCCAGTGACCAGAATATGCTTTGACAATGCATTCCTTTTTATCACTTATAGACACGTCATAAATGTGTTCACATATATGGTCTTTCAGTGCTCCACCTTTGAATTACTCCTTACAGATCCCATTGCGCATTTAAAAAACAAGAAATACCAAGCAGTCCCATAGACTAAAGAGCATTGACACGATAAAGGTGAAATGTAGAGTTATACATCAGACATTTTTTTCTTTATTTTCTATATTCTTTTGCCCAGTGTCTGTTGACCATCAAATAAAGCAACAACGGACTTCAGCAACTCAACAACAGTACCAATCAAAGAAAATTAAAAGTTGTCTCAACACAATTAAACTTCGGTGTCCACAGCACAAGGAATTAAGCTGTATGGAAGGGTCAATACTCAGGTAGATGTAGGGCTAATTATTCCTTCTTTGGCAACATTGCAATGAGAGTATATATTGTAGGCCCAAACCCCTTCCCTGGTAGGAGGATGGGTTATCTGCATCATGTTGGGGGCAGGGGCACTACACATTCTACATATGAGTGCACACTCTCATGCCCCTGCAATGAAGACTGCTGCATACACAGTCTGGTGGCTGAATGTCCACTGCAATGTTGTCCCTTGTATCAGCACCCCTCGTCCAACGGATTAAAGCAGCACTGGACAGTCCTGGTCTGCCAACTGCCCTCAGTAAAGGCACACCCAGTCTTCCCATGCCAGCTCTAATAGATGCACGAGCCACTCACTGGATCACCTGGGTAACAATCAGGAATTGTCTTCCTCTATGCCACCGGAGTTGGCAGCTCTACTTTAGACATCTGAGGGTTAAGACTGTGAGCTGTTAACTAGCTACTTCCTGTGGTAAAGGGTTTGATTCCCTCAGTGTTTATATGCCTACTGTTTGACCTTGAGCAAGTAACTTAATTAGAAAGTGCATTGTGGCATTTGAGAATTTGGGCAGGGCTGACTAATGGTCTCCAAGACTGCATGCCTAGTAACTACCTCTGAGCCTATGAATCTACAAAACTATGAACCTATGACCAGTCTCTGCAGTAGAACAACTGGCAGGAAGGTGGGAGGGTCTACACTATACACAGACATCAATGTTACTGAGAGATCAAGAAGTAGGAGGGAAATCTTTCCATAATGGAGCCTTGTCTTCTGAAGAGAGCTTGTAGGGGGGGGGGGGGATTCTCATTTAAAATATAGTGGCAGTGGGGAGGTCAAACACAACTTATGAAACATTACGCTGACAGGATTTCTGTGCTTGCCATGACTGTCAAAGCTAGCCAGAAGATGAGGGTTGCACTATGTCCTTAGAGCAGACCACTAATTTAATTCATGAAGCACTGTGTGGTCTGATCCTGTGGATCCATACCAGGTGGCACTAGCTTGCCTAGATAAAAAAAAATGATATTATGACTCACAGAGAAAAAATGAAATATTACTAAGCAGAATATATTCCATAATAAATGTTGCAACTAGCTTCATAAAATTGTCAAGAATACTTTATTATCTGTACAGTATTTGTTGACAGGGAGCACAGAGAGAAAAAAAATATACAAGATAAACAACACTCATTTTTGAATCTCCAGTGTGAATCTATTTAATTAGAAACAAGGGTAAAATTAACTTTTATTTATCTTATATTCATGTTTTAAAAATCATTGGTGACTTCATTAAAAGAGAAAAGCAGAAAAGCACTCAGATTTCATATAAACAGCAACTTCGCTATAAACATATCATCAACAATTTAAACAAATACTTGAACAATAAAATGTGCTCTCTCACATGTAAATATGTTTGCATGTGCATGTGTATGTTTGTGTGTAGGTGTGCCTGTATTTACAAATAAACATCATGTTAACCCTTACTTGATATACAAGACTTTGCAAGTCTAGTATCTAAACTCCCCATCATCACAATATGAATATAATACTATACAAATCTATACAAAACTGTATAGAAGAATTTTCAGGAGGGGTTCAGTCCCGCTGCACAATCATTACGGCCCACACCAATGATTTCTATACATACTGTTTGTGTGACTGAACAAATCTGAAGAAAAAGGAAAATGTTTACATGCAGAAAATTTACCTTTTCCGTCTTCTCTCAATCTCGTGATCTCAGAACAAAGTACAAAGCATAGTATCTGCAACAAAGCTAGCTGTGATGCACTAAATATTGACAACATGAAAGTATGATGTTGAGGTTCTGATATATTAAAATCCAACAAAAGATCGTGTAATGAATGGTAGTGCTCCTATAATATATGCATGTGTATTGAGGTTTTGAATGAATAAAAGAATGTTAAACATTTTTCTTACAAACACATTCTAATATCTGATCTATATGGAAAATATGCTGGTAAAAGAGTATACTAATAGTACTGCTGTTTTCAGTAATGCTGAATTTTGTAAAAAATTAAAAGTGACATGGCTGGAAATATTTTGAGAGTACATGTTGAATTACGTTCTTCAGTCCATGGACTTTGATTTATGGAAAGCCATCTTTAACACATTTATCTCTTCATTCTCTGTTTATAAAGCTGTCATTCATTGTTTAGGTTGGGATATTAAATCTGTCTCTTAAAAAGCAATATCCTTTTAGTTTACAGTATTGAATGAGAGCACTGATTCTCTACCCCTGCGGGGGCATGCACTTTCTGCGTGCAATGATAAAGATTACCAGTAGCTCTTGTAAATCTGCCTCATGTCCGGGAATCCTATGCATCACAAAAAGTGAGTCACAGGACAAACAATTTCAGAGATAATGTTCATGGCTGGTTTTGTGTAATTGGTTACCTGCATTATTATTGGTTTCTAATGAGGTGATGAAATTTGCAATTAAATTAAAATTAAGCCTTAGCCAAATTGCAATTAAATTAAAATTAAGCCTTAGCCAAATTTTAGCCCAACCACTGTTGTCGTTGTCTGTAAAACTGACCTATGTCTTTTTTCTGCTATTTTTTGATAGATGGACAGTATTTCACAAACAGGCTTAATGGGTTATATTGTAAAATAAATAGTTCAGTTTCTTATTTAGTTAAGCATGCACTTAAAATACAGTGGTATGCCAGTTTTGGCTTTGCTGAAAGTTTTCAGCATATAATGCTAATATTTGTTAGAGATGTATACCTTGAAGAGTGTAAACTTTTTTCAGTTATAAAGGGAATAGTAAACAGAATTGAAAGCCATCTGTTATTTTGAAAAGAGATAGTTCAGCAATAAAAACAGTAAAAAGTAACATTCAAAATATAGAAGTAAAAAGGTAATGAAGTTTGTTTAGGAACAATCAAGGGCAAAGGGAAATATGCAAGAGTGAAAAGTGCCAAATTCTTAATGGAAAGATAAGACATC
Organism: Protopterus annectens; assembly: GCF_019279795.1. Taxonomy (NCBI): domain Eukaryota; kingdom Metazoa; phylum Chordata; order Ceratodontiformes; family Protopteridae; genus Protopterus; species Protopterus annectens. Next base: position 415,387,679 of record NC_056745.1, on the reverse strand, counting down.
ATTTATTTTTTAACAAGAAGAAAAAGACCACACTGAAATATACAAGTAAAGAAAAGAGTCTGTCTTCTGGAGAAGCTTTAAGAGAAAACAAGCAGGTAAAAAACACTGCACTCAATGTAAATAACTATGGGGGAGATTGAAAAAAGTAAAGTCAGCTTCAGTGGAATAAAGATCTGGAAGAAACAAAGCTATTAGGCCTAATAAACTGCATTCAGTGATGATGTCTTGGTCGGCAACTAGACAGAGCAAGCTGCAAGATTTTTTTTAAACTTGGTCAGAAGCTCTACTGCCACTGTAATAAATGTTAGGTGTATTTTATTCAGAGATATGATTTCATTGGAAGTCACTTGAGTGTCTGATACTAGACAAGATTCCAAGGTGAAAAAGTCATCTGAATTATTAGCGTAGATGCATAAATAGACATTAGGTGTCTTGCAAAAGTAACTTTTAATGTTAAAGTCATATCCCAGTCATTGTCCCTTAATTTTATGCCATAGGGGCGAGAGGCATCAGTCTATGCTACAGTAACAGCAGAGGTTTTGAATGACAGTATCTAAGCACCACAGAGTGAAAAGGATATTCTAGGGCAAAATTCACAGGTGAGCGGTAGAAAACAAGCATATTATAAAAGGCAGAGAGAGGTACGACTTAAGGACCCTAAGCTTTCATGAGAATGTCAATAGCAAGCAACTAAAGAGGCCTTGACATTTTAGGATAATTACTTTAATGTTACCATATAGTGATTATGAAGATTTTAAATGCACATTCATTTGAATTGTGTTGCTGTATGGAGAAGACGTGAGATATAAATGCACAGACTGCCTTCTAAGGCAAATAAGTAAGGTCTGCGTTTGGATACTTTCAAAATTAGAACAGTAATCAGTTTAGTGTATTACAGGAATATGCTACAGTGTAACCATATTTACATGTCCAGTTCTTTTGGACAGACAAACAAAAATGCTGCAAGCATTGGAAAGTGATACGTTGACAGCATGAGGATTTAAGTAGGCAGTAGGGTATATATTACAATGCTTGCTTACAGCAGGTGAACGAATATGGAGATAATAATGATACAGGCGGAGACTGGAAACGTAATCTTTCTGGACCAGCAGATAATACTGAGCAAAATATTTAATACTTTTCCATGCTGACTGACACTAAAGTGTAATACTCAGGATTTTGAATACAAATCAAAACTCTAGTTATGAGCAGACAGAGCAAAGTATAGCAACTAGGAGTACAAAAATCATTCTGAAAGGAAGCAAGAAATTGTAATGAACTTATGTGATGATAGGAGTCAAAATATTGCGGTCTGTGATAAAATGAAGAGAAAGTGACAGCACACAGCAGGGGGATGGTCTAATTCTGTACATTTACAGGCTGCATCTATACGTATGCATTTTTTAATATTATTTATCCATTTATTAACCAGGTAATGCCAGTTAGAGCTGCATCTTTCACTTTTCTTGAATGTATTATGACATTTAGTCAACTTAAATGACCTTTTATAACCTTTTAAAAATTATGACCTTAAAGGTGTTTTGCACCTTTTCTAAAATCTAAAACTAGATCCCAAAAACATTGATTTCATCAGTGGTATTGGTTGACCCATATGTTTGTGTTGTCATTTTGATTTTTTATTGGCAGGATTTTTATCTAAGAGTTTTTACTTATAATATTGGTAAACATTTGCAAATGTTTATTTTTAAGCATGCATAACACTGTCTTGATTGTAATAATTAATCCAATGTTGGTTTTAGATTTTAGAAAAGGTGAAAAATGCCTTTAAGGTTGTCATTTTTTGAGAGGTTATACAAGTCTGTATTAAATGATTTAGTATCAGTTCTGAAGAAGTCTGTCTGATTTTAGGATGAAACTGCTTAACTATTTCAACAATAAAATATTATTATCAGATATTTTGGAATCTGTTTTGTTGGCATCCTGGAGATTCTTCCCATTTGTACAGCTTCTGTGTGGTTAAAATGCTGTCATGAAACAAGTCATACGTTGATGGAGATAAGGAACTTGGAAGTTACCTGTTTATTTTGTAAATGATTTTAAAACATACGTCTACTGCTGAAGGTTGTTTTGCATGGTGGAAGAGATTTTTTTTTATTATTTCTGCTGCCATGGACTTAAATGTTTATAAGTAAGAACTGTTAAGCCTGAGTATGTCAGAGTTCACAGTTGGCGGCTTTTAACACCAGTGATTTATTTATTGTTATACTTTTATTTAGCAATATTGTTTATTTAATAGTACAATGTTGTTTTTTGTAACAGTGTTTGTTTTTACTATCTTATCAGCTCAGTGAAATTTGTTTTGAAGCAAAACATATTTTACAGTTGATTTATATTTTATGGTTTAAAACTGTTTTGCATTGCTTAAGTAATTGTTTTGGATATAAAGTACTTAGAATTTTTGAACACTGTAATGAACTTGAACTGTTTCCCATTCAAAACTGCAGTCTTTTTAACACAAGCTGGATCAGAGGAACCAAGAAACAGGAGTCTCTACAAGAGAATTCGACTCTTCATTTCAGCAGTCAACATTTTTACCCAGAGCAAATGCAGTTTTCTGTCAGGCTATCATTCTTTTATGAAAAACATGAAAGTAATCCAACTGCATATTTTGCTCTCTATTCTCATTTGTAGATGCTTGATCTAGATACTTAATACTTTATCTTCAGGTATATATTTCCTACAGGTACTGTGTCTTCATGAGAAGTTCGCAGCACCTGTTTGATATTTGTTTTTGGATCCTCTAATGTATAAATTGCCATTGATCCCCACTGACAGATTTGCATCCAGCTGTAATGGATATAAAAGATGGAATTTATTTTTTCCTTGCCTGTATAGTTGTACGATTGCTTGAAAGGTAGGTAGTCTCCCTCTAGTTTCTGTTGTATTGCTATGGTGACACAGAACTCTACAATCTCTGATTTTTATCACTTTGCTCTGGGAACTAAATCTTAGAGCCTACTCCTTTAGGATATAAGTTTGAAAATGCACAAGGAAATGTCTGAGGATCCTTGCCGTTACCTTTTGAGCAACTTCTCTCTCCCTGTCTTGCTAGATTATTTCTGCTATCTTTTCATTTATGTATTCCACACATCTGGTACACTTTTCCTACTCAGAGATGCTAGTGACACAAATTTTGCATCTTCCTCTTTTTTCAATTTCTGTTAATTTTTCTTCCAAAATTTCAGTCTTTTTATCTTAGGAAGACAGCATGTGTGAAATGCCATTAAATCTCCCATCCATCTTCAGTAACTGGTGGGAATGTACAAATGAAACTATTTCCATATCTTGCAGCTTTTTACCTGAATGAAAAATGTAATCTAAAAATGCGGTACTAATCATGTACAATTATTATTTTATTTTACATTTGTTGACTGGGATAGTCCAACTAGATACATGTCCATTTTCAATGGAGGCCTGGGGAGAAAAGCTCCAGCATACATACATTCAGAAAATTATTACGTATAGTTTTATTTATGAGAAAAATGTCTTTTTGCAGACTTGTTCAAGCAAGCTAGTTATTCAGATACGTCAAATGCACAAATAAACTTAGTTTATATACATACCTCTTATTGAGGCTCCAGTATACATACATCAGATAAATATTTACATATGATATTCATTATGATAAAGGTATCTTTCTGTAGACTGACTCAGTCAAACAAGTATAGAGTTAGATCATATCCAGAATTGAATAAGGTTAAGTTACTCTGCTAGAGTGAGCAAGAGGACTTTTAGTACACAGTTTTAGAGGAAGGAGCTAATCAGGACTAGAACATGGACATAGCCAATGTGATTTAAAATGGAGTTTGAGACTTTTCTTGAATTGGGCTAAGGAGGTCATGAGAGTAAGGTTGGCAGGGAGGGTGTTCCATGTTTTACCAACAGCATAACTGAAAAGAGAATTTCCAGCTCAATTATTGGATTTGAATGTTTGGATAAGCAGTCTATTAGATGAGTGGAGTGAGCCAAGATTGCTGTATGGGATGATTATATTTTCCAGTGCTGGGGTGTTGCCTGGCTGTTTGAGAAATGTATATGCTTCTATAAGCTGGTTTATCTGGAGAAGGCTCAGCAGTTCTATCCAGCTGAGGTCTTCTAGATTAAGGCAGTGGTGTGTCCTATAGGGCGTGCCAGTGGCAAATCTGGCGATGTGATTATAGCACCTGGAGAGTTTGCTAAGGTCAGATTTACTAAGATTAGTAAGCATAGGAGAGGCATAAAGAAGGGTAGAGAGAAGATGAGAGCAGGCAATGGCTGCTTTAGTCAGTGGAGTTAGGAAAGATTTTATCCTGTATAGTGACCCAAATTTTTTATTTATGGATTTAATGGTTTGATTGATATACATGTCAAATATAAAATTGTTATCAACAGTTACTCCTAGGAGTTTTTTGTAGGGTTCTGGGGAGATTATGGTGCCATTGTTAGATTTAATGGTAAAAGATACAGCTGAGAATTTACGGGTGGGTGAAAAAAGTAGTAGTTTTGTTTGTGTTTAAGATCAGGTGCTGATCAGAGAGACAGTTTTCAACTATGGTGAATGTGTTCTGGGTTATTGATAATAGATTTGTTGGAGAGGTGTCAGAGCATACCAATGTGGAGTCATCTGCATATTGAATGCAGGTAGCATCTGGGATGGCTGTGTGGAGATCATTAATAAGGATCAAAATGAGAAGGGGTCTTAATATTGAGCTTTGGGGAACTCCTATGGTATTCGGTAACAGGAAAGAGAGCTTGCTCTGCCATAATACGGCTTGTTGCCTACCATTCAGGTAGACTTGGAATCATTGGAGAGCTTGGTTATCTAAAGATAAGGTTTTCAGTGTGTGAATGAGTAGTTGATGGTTGACCATATCAAAAGCTTTAGTCAGATCTTGAAAGAGAGCTGAAGATATTGTGTTGTTATTCCAGTTTTGGTTAATGACATTAGTGAAAGAAAGGAGGGCTGAGGAGGTGCTGTGATGGGGTCTAAAGCCATGCTGAGAGTTGGTCAGCAGTTTATTCTGAATGAGATAGTGCAGAAGTTGTTTGTGCAGACACTTCTCCATGATTTTGGCCAGTGGTGACAGTATGGCTATGGGTCTATAGTTAGTTCACTAGATATGTCACCTTTATGGAGTGGTATGACATAGGATATTTTCCAGATGGAGGGGATGGTGGCTTCTGTTATGGTTCTGTTGATCAAGATAGAGGTGGGATATGCTATAGCATATGCAGCTTTTTGCAGATATTCAGCCAAGAGAAGGTTGGCTGAAAGGGTAGTTGTTTTTAGTTTTTTTCAGTAAGGATCAGATGAGAGATATAGAAACTGGTTGGAGGCTAAAAGAGAGTAGAAAGTTGGGTATAGCAGTATTAACTATAAAGCCACTAGGAGTTAATTGGCTGGCTAGGGACTGGATAGTCTCTGTGAAGAAACTATTGAAAGTATTTGCCACTTCTTCAGTACTTTTATGGCTGGAAGCTGTGGGGGTAGGAGTGGAGGATTGACCTGGATGGAGGAGATTGTTTATACCTGCCCCAAACTTTTGAGGGATATTTTGATTATTCTGTTGTAGATGGCAGTAGTGTTTTTTTTTTTGTCAAGTAAGATGGATTTTTTTGTCTTATTCCTTAGCTGCTGGAAATTAATTTGGTCTAGAGGGGCTTTAGTAGTACGCCACTTGGCCCATGCTTTATTTCTGAGTAAGATTTTGGATTTAGAGTCTTTTGAAAGCCATGGGGCGATTTTTGTTTTAGTTCAAATTGAGCGTTTAGGAGCATGTGAATCAAGTATGTTTAGGGTTTGGGTTTAAGATCAGGTGCCGATCAGAGAGCCAGTTTTTAACTATGGTGAATGTGTTCTGGGTTATTGACAGTAGATTTGTTTGGAGAGGTGTCAGAGCATACCAATGTGGAGTCATCCGCATATTGAATGGCAGTAGCATCTGGGATGGCTGTGTGGAGATCATTAATAAAGATCAAAAAAGAAGGGGTCCTAATATGGAGCCTTGGGGAACTTCTATGATATTAGGTATCAGGCAAGAGAGTTTGTTCTGCCGTAATATGGCTTGTTGCCCACCATTCCGGTAAGTTTGAAACCACTGGAGAGTTTGGATATCTAAGGATAAGGTTTTCAGTGTTTGGTGAGTAGTTGATGGTTGACCATATCAAAAGCTTTGGGCAGAGCCAGAAAGAGGGCTGAAGATATTTTGTTGTTATTTTGGTTTTTGTTAATGGCATTGGTGAAAGAAAGGAGGGCTGAGGAAGTGCTGTGATGGGGTCTAAAGCCATGCTGAGAGTTGGTCAGCAGTTTATTCTGAATGAGATAGTGCAGAACTTGTTTGTGCAGACACTTCTCCATGATTTTGGCCAGTGGTGACAGTATGGCTATGGGTCTATAGTTAGTTCACTAGATATGCCACCTTTATGGAGTGGTATGACATAGGATATTTTCCAGATGGAGGGGATAGTGGCTTCTGTTATGGTTCTGTTGATCAAGATAGAGGTGGGATATGCTATAGCATCTTCAGCTTTTTGCAGATATTCAGCTGGGAGAAGGTCGGCTGAAAGGGTAGTTGGTTTTAGTTTTTCAGTAAGGATCGGATGAGGGAAGTAGAAACTGGTTGGAGGCTAAAAGAGAGTAGAGAGTTGGGTATAGCAGTATTAACTATAAAGCCACTAGGAGTTAATTGGCTGGCTAGAGACTGGATAGTCTCTGTGAAGAAACTATTGAAAGTATTTGCCACTTCTGCAGTACTTTTATAGCTGGAAGCTGCGGGGGTAGGAGTGGAGGATTGACCTGGATGGAGAAGATTGTTTATACCTGCCCAAAACTTTAGAGGTTTTTTTTATTATTCTGTTGTAGATGGTAGTAGTATTTTTTTTTGTCAAGTAAGATGGATTTTTTGTCTCATTCCATAGCTGCTGGTAATTCATTTGGTCTAAAGGGGCTTTAGTAGTATGACACTTGGCCCATGCTTTATTTCTGAGTAAGATTTTGGATATGGAGTCTCTTGAAAGCCATGGGGCGATTTTTGTTTTAGTTCTAATTGAGCGTTTAGGAGCATGTGAATCAAGTATGTTTAGGAATTTGGTATTAAAGTAAACAACATCCTCATCCAGGGGAAGGCATTTTAGTTCTGTCCAGTTATGTAATTTGAGTTCGGATTGGAATTCAGTCATAATTTGTCCAAGATTAGAGTCTTCCATATCTTGTATAGATTTATTTTTTCCTGATGTATAGCCTATTGCAATGAGTAGTCCTATGTGCTCTGTGTACAAGTTTAACCTTGTAATTTATTTACTATTTGTTCATTGGTAAGTGGACTAGTTTATTGACCCTTATTGAACCTTTTCAGCCACAACCCAAACTCAAAGAGCAGAAAATACATCACAGTCTTTTAATTAACAATCATATACAAAATGAGTACACAGCAAAATTCAGAATATAATAAGATTGAAAGCAGATAGAGTAACATTAAAGGATTCAGAGAGAGTGCACTGAGGAAAAAATATATACAAAAATGCAAACTATGATATGCATAAAATACAGTGTAGTCATACATATAATACATAAACTCCTATATACATATGAAATATCTGCATATATGATGCCACATTGAGAGACTGAGAAAAGTGTATAAATGTATTCTGTTATTCATGATATGGAATGGTAATTTACCTAACCACTGTCATGGTAGCAGTTGCAGGTAGTTCAATAAAGAGATGCTCTTTAAACACATATTTGAAGCTTTTAATGTTTTCTAGATTTTGATGTCTGTAAGCAGATGGTTGCAGATAGCAGGTTCCAGTCTAGAGAAAGTTCTGTCACCTATAGCAGTTTTAAAAGGCGTACTGGATAGAAGCTATAGTCCTGTGTACTTCTGAGTATATAAGGGCTATCTTGAAAAGGTAGTTTCAGGGAGGCAGCATATGTGATTTAGCACCTTGTAAATTATAGCACTTTGGAGAAAAGTGGCCCTATGAGGCACTGCAAGCCATCTGGAATTATTTAGCAAATTGCAATGGTGTATCTGGGAATCTACTAATAGAATAAATCTGCATATTTTATTCTCAGCAATCTGTATTCTCTGCGTATCGTAGGCAGAATGCATAATGAGAAAAGGAAGGTTATATTCAAATTTGGATATTAAAATATTTTTAGCAATGGCCCACTGAGCATCAGGTGAAAGGAAGTGACTGATCTTGCAACATAATTTTAATTGAGAAAAACTTTATTAGTTATACATGTCTATTCAGTGACATAAGGTAATTTTTTGCCAGGGAATAGTGGGTAATTTCTTGGTTGAGGCACAGACCATGACACTAGTTTTCTTAGGGCTAATTAGTGCTTTGTTAGCAGTGGACCATGTACATAACTGAATGAAATTGTCCTGTAACTCCGTTTGCATAACAGAATTGCTAGTACTGGAATGTAGGAACAGCATATCATCTGCATACATTATTAATATAAGATGTGATAATTATAGCAGGGAGATCATTAACAATGGCAGAGAAAAGAAGAAAAGAGAAGAGAATCTAGCATAGACCCTTGTGGTATACCTGTATTATGTTTACCAGCAGTAGAGGATGAGAGATTGCTATGGACTTGGGAGGTTCTGTCTTTTAGATAGCTATGAAACCAGCAAATAGTGTTATCTCCAAAGTAGAGTCTTTTGAGTTTGTTGAGGGGGGTATGGTTGACCATTTCAAAAGCTCAAGTCATGTCAACAAAGAGTCCTGCAGTAATAAGTCCCTGACTCAGGTTGCAGTACATGATATCAACAGGCATTTTCAAGGCAGTAAGCTACTGAAGGTATTGCAAAAGCCAAAATGTGCATCAAGTTGTATAAACATTTTTCATATAATTCCATAATAAGGCACAAGGTAGAAATAGGTCTATATTCCTTCAGCCCATTATGAGAAGTGACTTTAGGTAGAGGGCTTATAACACTGTGCTTAAATGCTGGTGGGACAGTGCCTGAGGTGAGAGAGAGGTTAAAGATGTAAGTAAAGGGGTTTAGTGATTTTCTTCATCTGCCAGCCTTAGGAAGGTGGGATGAAGGTTACTGGATTTAGATCCTGAAATGATGAGTTTGAGAAGATGTGACTTGGTCTGTGTTACTGAAATTTCAGAGAAGTGAAAGGCTGCTGCTTAAGAGGCTAGAGGGTGTAGAACAGGGGATGAAAGTTCTTATACTTCACTGGTTGGGTAATAAATTGTTGAAAAGGCTTTGGTTATGTCGGTTATGGTGGGCTGCAAAAAGTAAGCATAATCATTAGCAAAGGTGGATTGATGCAATGTTATTAGTTCATTGTTGGAAGCTGGAGAGTTATTTAATGTCTCCATAAAGCATTTTATTTCTTTTCAAAACTGCTTGGGGCTAGACCAGTTTGCTTTCTATTTCTGAGTAAGGTACAACACTTTTGTAGTATTTGTTACAATTTTTGTTACCTTCCTTAAACTGAGAAACCGTTGGTGTAGCTCTGCATTGTTGGGGTTCCTTTACCTGTTCTTGCAGGCTGAATCTCTGGCTATAATTTTGCTTTCACTATCTACTGAAAGTCATGCGCAACACTATGAATTAAGCCTACTTTGTGTAAGGGTGTACAGTGAATACTGAACAGTGGTCAGTTCTGTGTTAAAACTTCGAAAGCAGAGGTGAGTTCAGACATGGCATACAAGGAAGTCTAATCTATACCACTTGGTATTGACATTTGGTGGCTTATTATTAGGGAAAGATCTTCCTTTAACTATTTGAGGTGGGTTTTTTTTTTGGGTCCATATTAAAATTGCAAAGAGGCGTTACATCAAATGCCTCTTCAGCGACACATAAAGACCAAAGTCTGAAAATAGCTAAGGCTCAGGCCAGCGATTTTTTTCCCAAGGAAATAAAATCGCTTGGCCTGAGCCATAGCATTTTCCTTTACCCCACTGTAGTGCGATCTCAGAGTTGGTATATTTAGTTAGGGGGCATGTGAGGAGCAAAGCCCCCCACTTACTTATGTTTTAAATAGTGTGTGTGTGTGTGTGTGTGTGTGTGTGTGTGTGTGTGTGTGTGTGTGTGTGTGTGTGTATGTTTGGTACTAGCGATTTCTTTCTCAGGGAAACAAATTGCTGTTTTGACTATTCGTGGTTTAGTGTGCTCGGTCTTTATGTGTCGGTGAAGCGGCATTCAATGTAATGCCTCTTTGAGATTTTTATATAGACCCATTTTATTTTTATATTTTCTGAATGACCAAATTGATTTAATGAGTGAATGGTCACTCAGAGCACTGGGAGGTATTTCAATGTTGCATTTCTATTTTGTATGTTGGTTATTATTAGGTCAAGTGTGGAACTAGAGCCAGTTCTTGTATTGATTCGAGTAGGAGTTTATTTGGGCCAGTCTAAATTGCTGAAACATTTTGTTTAGAGGCAGTAAGTCTTTCCCAATAGCATTGATATTGAAATCACTAAGAATAACTGGTTTGTTTTGTATACCTTTAGGGAACATATATTGTATTTTATGTAAAACAGAGCCAGGGGAGGGTGGGGGATGTAAAGTGTGACAATCCATATGTGAGTGTGCCCACCTAATGAGGTATGAGAGAGTTACTCAACTGAGACTTTTGTCACCTTTATTATGAAAACTTGTGCAATCCACAACAGCAATTAAGGTGTTCCTTTTGATTAGGATTGTAATGCTACCATTAGATCTAGGGCCTGGTCTATTGTCATTTTATAACCAGGTTTCTGTTATAGCAAGAATATGGGGATCTTCTGTTATTAGCCATGCATCAAGACTGGTCCATTTATTATTAAGACTGTATGCATTAAGACAAGCAATTTAAAAATCTTTATTTCTAACAAAATAGGAGATTGGGTTCTGTAATTGAGGGCTGAGTTGAGGTGGTCCTGGATCTGAGTGAGTATCTCCTGAACATATAAATCTGAGAAGGAGAAGGTGGAGAATTGATAGAAGATTCTTCATTTATGGGATGGAAATTGGTGACTAGGGGCAGGCATTGCAATCAAATTGTCACCTAGTAGCATAAGTTAGTTTACTGCTTGTGTCAATCTGTAGAGTTGACATTCCTATTTTGCCAATTGTGAGTATGAGTAGGGCTGGAAGGTTTCTGATATGGATGAGAAACAGGCAAAATATCTGTAATGAGTAAACTGAAGGCTAAAGTGTCAGACAAAATAGTAAGACAGCATGCTAAGGAAAGCGTTAAGAGATTAGAAGTTGGCATTAGAAGTCTGCAAGATAATTGGGGTTATAACTCATAAAGAAAGATAATGGGTGAGGAAATGTCAGAGGTGTAATAAATGATATAGTAGGGCACGTGGAGGGTGAGAGAGGAGGTAAAATAAAAAGGGCTGGTAGGAGTTTATGACAAAAAGTAGTGTAACAATGTCTTTTTCATCCTAATAACAGGAAGTTAAAGAATGGGTAAGAGAAACACGCTAGCTTAAATTTTGCCAGTACTGTAAATCCAGTATATTCTACACAATTAAAAAGTAAAAGCTCCAGACAGGAAGAAGATAGTATACTTTATTATTTACAAAGGCTGTTTCAGGAATCAAACTGTAAGTACAGCCTATATCTCCAATACAAGGTATGGCTTAACAGAACTGTAAATGCAGCCTGCCATTTAGGCTAGGAGTTAAAATGGTCAGAAGATTTATTTATTTATTTATTTATTTGCATTTGTTTACCAGGAGGTCTACTGGGACAGGGTGAGCCCATTTTCAGTAGAGGCCCGGGGAGAAAAACTCCAAAAAACAAAACATGATAAAGCTACATAATCAAAATACAGAAATCAAGCAGTGATGGTACAGAACACTACATTACAGAATAGATGATACAATAAAATAGATAATACTAGTTCTACAGATGTTAGATTTTAAGTATGCAAGCCAAACGAGAATGCAATCGATGACATGGGATAATAGCGAATGAGTGAACAATACAGTATTGCAGATTTGCATTAGTGAGGGAAAGATGGAGAGCAGCAGATTAAAGATACTGAAATTGAGGTAGAGGCTTAGAGCTGTTGTTATATAGGCATCAAGAGTGAATAGAAGACATGGTAGGTAACTGATATAGCAGATTATGTGTGGCTGGGCAGCACATGTTGGACTTAGTAAATTGGAAGCACTGAATGTATATATGAGGAGTCTGAGCCATAAGTGAGATGGGGAGGAAAAAGTAGGAAGGCTAGGAGCACTGGATTTTTTTTATAGTCAGTGCTGGTAAATGTACATAGCCAGTGGGAGAACAAGTGCTGCTTCAGTGAAGTCTTAAAGCATTCAGGGTTACTAGTAGACCTAATTGAAGGAGGGAGACCATTCCATTATTTTGCTATAGCATATGGGTAATGCATTAGACTGGCGGAAAGTTTAGGTTTTGCTACATTAAGGAGCATCTGATTTACTGATTGCAGAGGTCTGTTTGGGTGATACATGGTGAACAGAGCGGAGGGGGCAGGACAACTATAAGGCTTATATATTAGCTTATGAGCTATGATTAGTTGCACGTATTTTAGATGTTTTGGAAGTTCCAGCTAGTTTAGATGTTGGAGTGATACGCAGTGGTGGGAGGAGTGTTTGGCACTGGTTACAAAGTTTGCGATTTTATTGTAGTACAAGTCCAGTTTGGATTTAAGCGAGGACTGCATATTAGTAAGGAGAGGTGAACTATAGAGCAAGGATGGAAGTAGAAAGGAAGAGGCAATGGATAGTCTTGCTGCATAGGTGAGGAAATGTGTGCCTATACAGGATGCCTAGTTTCTGATGGATTTTTTTTTTATGTTTGTGTTAATATGCTGGTCGAAATTAGGTGTTCATCTATGACGACCCCTAGATGTTTGTTATATGGGACTACTTCAAGGCAAGTGTTTTTGAGTGAGTTGATGGTAAACTCATTTTCCATTAGGGATGTTTTTCTGGGGGGGTGAATAACATGAGTTTGGTTTTATTAGCATTTAGGGCTAAACGGTTGTTATATATCTAGGTTTCAGTGGAGGTGAAGGCATTTTGGGTAAGTGTAAGTAATTTTGAAGTAGGCATGGCCATGCAGATAATGGCAGAGTCATCTGCATATTGGATGACATTAGCATGGGGTATGCTGGTATGGAAATCATTAATGAAAATGCTGAAGAGCAGTGGACCTATTATGGACCCTTATGGGATTCCAGTATTCATGTTGAGGAAAGGAGAGAGGGACTGGTGCCATCTGGTTGCTTGCTATCTGTAAGGTAGTTGGAAAAGCATCCTAGAGTAGGGAGAGATATGCCTAAATTGGAGACATTGGTCAGAAAACGTGGGTGGGAGACAGTATCAAATGCCTTGGAAAGGTCAAGAAATAGTGAGGAGACAAGGAATCCTGAGTCTCAAACATGGTTGACTGTATCCAAGAAAGATATGAGCAGTGGTGGTGCTATTACTAGGTCTAAACCCCATGTTGGGTTGAGGAGAGGAGGTTGTGGTGTAGTAGGTAGTTAAGTAGTTGGCTAAAAGATACATTTTTCCAGAATTTTGGAGATGCGAGAGAGGATGGCAATTGGACAGAAGTTAGATATATCATTATTGTTCCCACCTCTGTGGAGAGGAAGGATAAATGCCCTTTTCCAGATGGTGGGAATGAAAGACTCTTGAATAGATCTGTTTAGTAGTATACTAATAGGATAGGCTATAGTGTCTGCTGATTTTTGGAGGACTTCTGGTGGTAAGTTATCTGGAGCATTTGATCCAGGTTTACGTTTAATCAGAAGTTTTTTTTATGGTGGTGATAGGTATGTGTATGAGAGAGAAGTTTGATCTTGTAGCAAATGGGTCTGGGGGCAGTGGGATGATTAGTGGGAAGTTGGCAGTGAGGTTGACTATACTGCTTTTAAAGAATGATTTAAAAAGTGAGGCAGTGTCAGCAGGGGCCATGCCTGGACTGGGGAGAGATTATCACATTTGCCTGGGTATTATAGAGAGTTTATGGAACTCCAGAACTTTTTAGGATATTGCATATGGTCATTTTGCAGAGTAATTTAGTAGTCTTGTTTGCTTTTTGGTGACAAGTCGCTTTACTTGATTATGCAGTTGTTTGTATTGAACAAAGTCTGCAGGGTTTTTACTTGTATGCCATAATTTCCAGGCATTATCTCTAAATTTCATAAGTTGTTTGGTGGATTTGGTAAGCCAACTGGCCTGGTTGGCTTTCACTCTCCTATGTCGGAGATGAGCAAGATTTTCGAGTACATGGAACAATGTTGAGTCAAAGAATTCAACAGCATCATTCAGTGGTAGGACTTTAAGTGGATGCCAGTTGATATTTCGTAGGATATCATTAAAGGCAGTTGGGCAGAAGTGAGATAGGTCGCTAGTATGCTTATAGTGGTATATGTTAAGCATGGGAGTTGGTTTGTACATTATATATGCCAATAAGTGATCACTAAGGCTGTTAGATAGAGTGCCAGTAGAGGAGATTTTACTAGGGTCAGAGACAAGGACCCAGTCTAATGCTGAGTCATTGCTTTTGTTGGGTCTGGTTATGGTAGTAATGAGTTGGGTATACTTAAATAGGTTGACACTGTTTGTCGGGTGATGATGTATAATAGCTAACCAGTTAATATTCACATCATCAAGTATGATTGTTTCATTCTGTATATCTTTGGATGACCAGTCCAGTATTTCTTCAAGTATTGGGATATTGTTACCCAGGGGAGATATATGTGACTATAATGCAGATGCTTTAATTGCTGTTCATTTTCAAGTAGGATATTAGTATTTCAGCTTTAGAAAATGTTGGAGTGGGTATATTATATGAGACAATATTAAAAATATTACTGTATATGAGAACAATGCTCTACTTTTTTTCTGGGCCTATCTGTTCTCAGGCAAGAGAAACCTGATGAGAGGAATTCAGAGGTTTTAATACAAGGTTTTAGCCAAGTTGCCGTTGCTGTTATCATATCTGGCTTATAGTGTTCAATCCAGGCATGCAGATCTGGAATTTTGTTTCTGATGCTTTGGAGGTTGATGATAGTGAGGTTAAGAGTTTTGTGACAGTTTTTTTGATACAGAGGGAAGTGAATGGGTCCAGGATTGGGATGAATGTCACCGAAAAGTATTAGGTTGTGGCAAGTATGTAAGGGATTAGTGGGTTGGAATATTTTGTGTTGTATTCATGTAGGGAGGTCAGTTTTATTTTAGTTTTTACATGTAAGGTTAGAATTAACTTTTTAAGGAGGAGGGTACTTATTGCACGTAGAGAGGGTGCTATATCAGAGCAGTAAGTGAGTTTTGGCAAAAGAGTGGAAGTTATGTGAGTGGGCTTGAAATATTCATGTATGGTTTCAGGAGAAGTAAGTAGTTATAGAAAGAGGAAGGATAAAGAGAGAGTAAGTAGTGCTAAGCTGGAGATGAATGGCATCTTGTGATGGAGTAGAACATAGGGTAGAAAAGAGTAGGATTTATTTGTAAGATAAACTGGAAAGTGAAAGAGTATGGGGGGTGAAGCGTGAAATGGTCAATTATACAATTAGTGAAATGGGGGTGAAGTGAAGAATGAATTAGTAGAAGGTTATGATTGGGTGAGCCTTAGAGGTAGGTGGAGCTTTGGTTAGGATAAATGCAATTGATGTGGGGGTGTATGGGAATGGGGGTAGGGTAGAGGAGTGGAGTGAGCCTGAGAGAAGCGAGAGTGAACAGAAATAGAAAGAGCCAGGAGCAGCAGATCACTATGCTTCAAAAAAAATAAATAAATAAATAAAAAATAACAGCAGATTACAATGCTTCAAAAAAAACCAGCAGATCACTATGCTTCAAAAAAAAAAAAAAGGAGCAGTAAATTTCTATGCTTCAAAACGAAAGAGCAGCAGATTGCTATGCTTCAGAAAGAAAAGGAGCAGCAGATTGCTATGCTTCAAAAAAAGAAGCAGCAGATCACTATGATTCAAAAAAAAAGAAGCAGCACATCGCTATGCTTTAAAAAAGGGAGCAGCAGATGATTATGCTTATAAAAAAGATCACTGTGCTTCAAAAAAAAGGAGCAGCAGATCGCTATACTTCAAAAAAGGAGCAGCAGATCACTATGCTTCAGAAAAGGAGTAGCAGATCTCTATACTTCAAAAAAATGGAGCAGATTGCTATGCTTCAAAAAATGAGTAGCAGATCACTATGCTTCAAAGAAAAGGAGCAGCAGATTGCTATGCTTCAAAAAAAAAAAGGAGCAGCAGATCACTATGCTTTAGAAAAAAAGGCGCAGCAGATCGTTATGCTTCAAAAAAAGGAGCAGCAGATTGCTATGCTTCAAAAAAAGGGAGTAACAGATCGCTATGCTTCAAAAAAATGGAGCAGATCACTATGCTTTAAAAAAAAGGAGTAACAGATTGCTATGCTACAAAAAAAGGAGCAGCAAATCACTATGCTTCAAAAAAATGAGCAGCAGTTTGCTATGCTTCAAAAAACTATCAGTGGGACTTGCACTTAAGTTTATCAGTCAGGAGTACAGTGCTTAGAGTGGAGAGAATAGGTGAGTAAGTACAGATGTTGATAATGTATGAAGTGAGCCCTTCGTTTAAAAAAGAAATGAGACAGACAGCAAAGTCATAGCCTTTAGCACACTTTCCTGAAGTTAGTTTAGGTACCAAAGTGATACAGAGACTAGGGAGAGAGATGCATACTCAGGAGGGGGGGGGGGGGAGGTGGTTCATAGGTTCATATGTAGGTACAAGGCTATTGGCCCTAGGGTCTATATAAGCCTAGCTAAAAAGGTACCCTGGCTTTTGCCACCCAAGAAAATTATTTTCCTGTGCCCCTGTTGAGCAGAGACACAGAGATGATCCCCAGGGTGACTTTCCTATTTCCCATCCAATCATCAAGATTTTTCTTGAAGAGTGCTAATGAGGAGCTTTGTTTGATATAGATAGGTAGTTTGTTCCAGAGTATGGGAAGTCTCTGGGACAGGAATATATCCCTCAAGCATTTTTTATTTATTGTGGTGACAAGGTTTAGGTAGCTTGGAGGGATTGGGATTTCTTTAAGTGGAGCATGCCCAACAGCTCTGTGTTTGACATAGCTTTGTATGTTAGCCAGAGATCACCTCTGAGTAGGTGATATGTGATTGAGTAAAGCTGGAGTTTTTTCAGATGGTCTGAGTAGGGCATCTGTTTGAGGCTGGTAATCCTCTTTGTGAGGTATTTCTGTGGCCTTTTCAGTTGTTGTAGATGTTTTGTGAGGTACATACCAAAAGGGGCATTGTACTCTATAATGAGTCTAATGAGTGATGAGTAGAGGGGAACAATGACCTCTTTTTTCCTGGATGAGAAACCTTTTGTGATGAGGTGTGCCACATAGAAGGATTTCCTGACTACTGTGGCGATGCTATTATCAAAGGAGAGACTACTGTCCACCTGTGTACCACGATCTCTTATCACACTTTCAGTGTTAAGTAGACTACCACCTATGTGGTAGCTCATTGGTACAGAGTTTTTACCAAAGGGGATGACAGTGCACTTTTTGGCATTGAGCTGGAGGCCATGGCTTTGACACCAGGCATCTGTTTCAGTGAGGCCCTTTTGTAGGATGTCCACATCGTTAGGAGTTTTGATTATGGCTCCTAGTTTGCAGTCATCTGCAGACTTCATTAGCCAAAGACCTTCTGTGTTAGCCTGTACTTCAGAAAAGAAGATACCAAACAGGAGAGGACCAAGGACTGAACCCTGTGGTACTTCACTTGTCACTGGTGTAAAGTCGGATTTGGAGTCTGCTACTTTCCAAGTGTGGGTTGTGTCAGTGAGCCAGTTGGCAACCCATCTTGTGACATAGGGATTTATACCTAGTTTAGTGAGCTTATCTATAATTCCAGCGTGGGGGATGGTGTCAAAAGCCTTAGCAAGATCTAGATAGGCTGTGTGAACTACCTTACCCTTGTCTATGGCTTTGGTGACTGCTTCTTAGAAGTCTGTCAGGGTTAGGAGACATGATCTGCCTTTTACAAACCCAAACTGGGTGGGGTCCAGAGTTTGGAGATTACCAATGTCTTTGTTTATAAGTTCCATGATGATAAATTCCATGGCCTTGCAGACCAGGCTCATTAGGCTAATGGGGCGGTAGTTCCTGGGGTCCATGGTGGCTCCCCTTTGTGGAGTGGGATAACCATCACTGTGCACCATTCAGTGGGCACAAAGCCTGAGGTGAGGCTATGATTGAACATGATGCTTAGCTGGGGTGCCAGTTCATTCTGTACTTTGTGTAGAATGCAGCCTGGGATGTTGTCAGGTTCCATGGATGCTGTGTTCTTGCACTTGTTCTTGGTGGTGGTGGAGGTTATTCAGCCAAGAAATACTTGTGCATGTCACAGCCTAGTTTAATTTGCAAAAAAGACAATAAATGCTTTTAACACCAGGTGAGGAAGAAGCAATTGCAGCACATATGTATAGCTTGTGATATATATTTTTTATTTGTTGGTTTCCTTCCGTACCTGGCTAGAAAGCAATCCTTGTATCACTTTCAGGGTCAGTAGACAGAATTTCAGCCAGGTGTATTCAGGGTGGGGGAGGACTGAAGTCACTTTTCTGCCTAGGTGACTACTGTAAAATAAAAGAGAGAAGGAATGATAATAAGATAGTGAGCGTAGGGCGGTAAAATCTCTAGATGAGAGAAAGCAGTTACTGGAGGGGTAATGAATATTAGGGTCAAGCAGAAAGAGTGAAATAGAAGGCAGAGGATTGAGAGAAAGAGAGAGAGAGAGAGAAAATAAAGGTTGCATGGTGGAGGGTGAGAAAGAGAAAAGGTAGAAGGCCCAGAGAGAGGACTCCCAGGTTTGCAAGGAGCAGTAGAAAAGGAAGACAAGGCTAGTGAGGCATGAGGCACTAGAAAGGAGAGAAGCTTAGTTTACAGCACATATTTGGAGAAAGGGGCCTTTAAGTAGGCACTGGGAGGGGAGAAAGCACACAGGTAATAGAAAAATGGTCAAGGCAAGCAAGCATTTACTTTAACTTTTGCAGTAGGCAAAAGGAAGAGAGAATACAGAACATAAGTAAGGTCAAGGGACTCTAGCGTTTAGTCAAGCTGGAATAAGCAGAAAGAAGAGCGAATGCGGTTGCCAGCACCCAAACACTACATGCAGAATTTCTACAGTCTAAACAGATTATGCCTTCCAGTTATACAGCAAAACAGTAAACAAGCATGCAGCAGTTAATAAAACAGACAAGATATCAGCATTTTTCGGCAGTTAATACACAGTGCTAGGTTTCAGCATAAATAAAATTAAATCAAGTATTAAGTTAAAGATTAGTGACAGCACTATCCAACAAACAAGTCAAATGGGCAGCTTCTCTGAGAGTCTACACACTGGCAGAGTATAATACAAGTGAATGAAAGTCCATTTCCTTTGAGTAAAAGACAAACACAAGCAGGACAGTGCAGGTAAGGTACAAGGACCAAGACGATACGTGTGTGCATCTGTTTGATAATAGTCTTAGCACAGTAAACACATTAGGTACATGTACATCTACCAACAGGTAGTTACAGGCCAACAGCAGTGTTACATAACTTGTATACAATAGGCAAGAAGCCAGTACTGAAATAAATAACTCTAGTACAGCGATTTTGCTGCTAGAATCCTTATTCCGTTAGTCGCACATACCCAGCCAAAAAAAAGAGCAAACTAACCTCTTCTCTAAGCTTTCTTACTTATAACATGTGTATATGATGGCTTAGTACGGTATAACAGAACAAGGCAATTCAATGCACTGACTTATGTGGCAAGCACACAGTTTCTTGGTGGGCCAAGGGCTGCTTTGGGACCGGAGACAAGAGAAAGTATAAAAGAAGGCACTAAATGATTTCAGAGGACTAAGTAAACTCTGGTGAGCAATTCTGGGATGGGAGGGGTCAGAAGGAAGTGGTGAGTACAGAGAGAGAAGGAGAGGTAGAGGGGCAGGAGAGGGAGAGGGGTGGGGGAGGGAAAGCAAATTCAGAAAAAATTTAAAGGAGTTTAAAGGGGCAGAGGACTAGGAAGCAAGTGTTAGAAGAAACAGTTTAAAGGGGCAGGGGGAGAGGAAGCAAGTGTTAGAAGACACAGTTGACAGGGAAGGAGATGATAAAGTGATGACGTTTTACAATGAAAAAAGTGGGAAAAAAAAGAAAAAAGAGAATGTGGGTGTACAAAGAAGGACAGATGTAGATACAGCAGGGGCAGAGCCAGATGCAGCAGATCGCTATGCTTCAAAAGAAAAAAAAATATCAGTGGGATTTGCACTTAAGTTTATCAGTGAGGAGTACAATGTTTAGAGTGGAGAAACTAGGTGAGTAAGGACAGATGTTGATAATGTATGAAGTGAGCCCTTGCTTTAGAAAAGAGAGGAGACAGCAAAATCTTAGCCTTTAGCACACTTTCCTGAAGTTAGTTTAGGTGCCAAAGTGCTACAGAGACTATGGAGAGAGATGCATACTCAGTGGGGGTGGAAGAAAGGTGGTGGTGGCCTAGGTTAGTGAGCTAAGAAATATGTGTGCATGCCACAGCCTAGTTTAATTTGAATCATACACCAATGCACTGTATGAACATGTACACAAATGCATGGATCTTGCCATACCCAATAGAACCAAGACGCTCTCCTCCAAAAAAAAGAAAGCCAATCTGGTGGTCCCCTGCCATAAACAAACTATACAACAGAAGGAGACAGAAGGAGGAAACTGATGTGGAATAAGTCCCAAGACTGGAAAAACATTCTTATCGGCCTCAACAAAAAGCTGAGATCCCTCATCAAATACTCTAAAGCTAGCTAGGAAAACAGAACTGAAGCAGATAGTAAAGACAACCACAAGGCCTTCTATAGTTATGTAAAGAATCTCCACAGCAATACCCAGATTTGCTCTGAGCTACTGCACAATGGTACCTCCTATACCGAGCCAACAGATATTGCTAATATTCTGGCCAATAGATTCAGTGCCAACATTACCCCTCTCGCCCCCCACCAAAGGACCAATCATAATACCAGCAGATTGCCAGACACCCAGTATTACTGCTCCACAGGTTAAAACAGCACTGTCCAAGGCCAAGAATACAGCTTCTATGGGACCTGACAATATCCCTGGCTGTGTTCTACATGAACTACAGAATGAACTGGCACCACAACTGTGTGCTCTGTTCAATCACAGCCTCACCTGAGGCTTTGTCCCTACCAAATGTCGCACTGCTATATATTACTGGCAGAAGGCCAGCTTAGTGATATATAGGAATAGTGATATATTTAGTTTTCATTGGTCAGTTACCCATGATGCAGATTGTAGGAGTGGTTAGGTAAGTATAAATACCGATACATGAGGGTGGATGGGAATGGGGATAGGGTGGAAAGTGCAGCAAATTCATGTGTTGCATGGTGGAGCAGAGCTGGATTCCCTCCAGAGTTAGTAAAACACAAAAAAACAATCAGAGATAATGGATTAAAAGCCCTTCATGGCAACAAATGTACTCTGGGAGAAAATGGTTGAAATGTACACAGATCAGTCAGAAAAGTGAAAGAATTGAGCTAAGGAAGAAATTACTACCAGGGCACATTAAGTGAGGCAGCATAGGTAGCTGAGTAAGCTGTGGTCTGGATCTAATACCATAAATAAATATTTTCCCAGAAGCATGCATCACACTTCTTGTTATAAAGCTCAACTGGCAAAGAGCAGCTCTACCTTATCTTACTAAAATAAAAATAAAATAAAAAAACAAACAAAACTGTCTCCTGCTTGTCCAGTATGACTGCTGCTAAGGCCTCCTACCCTAGTTTGTCTGATTTTCAGGTACTTCTGTTTAGACTTCCCTCCATTTGTTTTTTTTTTTTTTTTTAGTTTTTTTGAACCAAAGTATCTCCATAGAATCTTTCAACTGGAGATCGTAGTGTACACATTATTTTGTCAGGCACTATACTTACTTGATTGTTTTTCTCAGTGTTTGCACACAGGTTTCTTCCCGCTCCATTCACCCTTTGCTTCGCTCGGGTTCACTCCGCTCCCCTACCCCAATTTCCACCCATCCCCCCTACATCAATTACATTTATGCTTCCATACACCCCACCACTTATTACCTAACTCTGACCTCATTTCCTTTCCCCTAAACCCAACATCCTCCTAACTACCAACCCTCTCCACACCCCCAACATTTACATATCCCTCACCTCACACTCCAACATCCATCCCTACAACACACCCATCTCAGTCTCTTGCCCATCTTAATACTATGTCTCTTCCCCACTCCTTTCCATACCACCTAACACTCTCTCTAATATTAATAATACTGACATACCTAACATCCCTAAAATCACCTTATCTATCTCCCAAGACTACACCAGTCACCAACACACACTCTCCAATACTAACCTTCTATTCTGACATATCTCCTAGCCTCATTCAACCTAACTCTATCTTTCTCTTAAAACCTAAACACTTTTCTTATAACCACTCAATCCCATTCACATTAGCATACAAACATCAGTCTAATGTGGCATGTAAATGACCTTGGCTAACGCCCCTATCACTAAACTTTTTCTCTCCCTATATGGAGATATTCACCCAAACCCAGGACCCTGTCCTACTACCCCCAACAGCAATAATTCCCATAGATCACTACAATTCACCACTACCAACCTCCAAAGCATTAGGAATAAAATTCCTGAATTCCATGCCTGGATATCTCAGACTAAACCAGACATACTTGCCACTACCGAATCCTGTCTAAAACCATATATCAAAGACCCTAAACTCCTTCCACCCGGTTACTCCTGCCTCAGAGCAGGCAGACCCCACAAAAAAGGAGGAGGCATTGCCCTATTCTTTCCACATAGCCTCTCCATTACACCCTACTCATCTCCAATACTCCAATTCTCAAATGCTGAAATACTAATCATGTTCTTAAACCTAAACAACAACAAAGCATACTTATTACAACATTATACCTACCCGCAGGAAATAATACTCCACTTCTAGAAAAAATCTTAGCTTGGATCTCCTCAAAAATGAACAACAAAGCAATCAAACTTGGTGATGTGAATATAAATTGGCCCAGTCAGGTAGATAGCTCCTTACCCCCCAACATCAACCTCTACAACTTTACCCAAGTAATCACAAATATAACCAGACCAGTTAAAAACAATAGTGGTGGCTCAATCATAGACTGGATCCTAGTTTCTGACCCCAACAAGTTCTCCAAAACAGGTACCCTTCCCTGCAATATCAGTGACCACCAACCTGCCTATGCCATAAGCGAGACTTCCCAACTTCCCAGCCAACATCATTATATACTATGGCAAACCCTTACTAATTTCAGACAAGACAGTTTTAATGACCATCTAAAATCTATCAACTGGAACATACTAAAGACCCTTCCTCTAGATGAAGCAGTTGAATTTTTTTAATTCAACCTTCCTAAAAGTCCTAAACTACCATGCTCCTCTGCGCCGTAAAAGAGTAAAAACAAAAAACTGCATCTGGCTCTCTAAAAGCACCAAGCAGGCCATGGTCATAAGAGACAAAGCCTGGAAAAAATGGCGTACAACTACCAATCTCTCTGCCCTCCAACAGCACAGATACCTTTGCAACAAAGTTAAATGTCTAGTCATCAATGACAAAAAAAAAAAACATTATATTAAACTGCAGCATAATTTCAAACAAAACCCAAAACAATTCTGGGCCTCAATATCTGCACTATTAAACCCTGGTTCAAAAAGTAATTCCTGTCCACACCCTGAAAAAAGACCCCTAGAAATTGCCACAATCTTTAACTTATACTTTGTAGAAACTATAGCCAAACTAACTGCCACATTCCCATCCCCACCTTTTCAAACTAACCACTCCACCAACTACAACCACCCAATAGACCCTCCCACTGCCATATTTTCTCTCTTTCCAATCCCAACATCTACTATAAACAAACTCCTACTTAAATTAAAACCAGGAAGAAATGCCCCTGACAACCTACCCTCAGAATACCTGAAATTGTCAGCCCCAGCCACCTCCTACCCCCTTAGTATACTCCTAAACAGGTCAATTCAGGAATCCTATATACTCACCATCTGGAAGAAAGCCTACATTCTTCCCCTACATAAAGGCGGTAACAATACTGATACCTCTAACTTCTGTCCCATAGCTATATTGTCCCCTATTTCTAAAATCTTAGAAAAATTCATGCACTCCCAGCTTCAGCAATACCTCTTAAACAATAATCTTCTATCTTCCTGTCAACACAGTTTCTGTCCTACTCATAGTACTACCACTGCTCTCCTATCCTTTACAAATACTATTAATCAAGCAGGCAATGAAGAAAAACTCATCTCCTCTCTCTTCCTTGATCTGTCCAAGGCATTTGACACCATTTCCCATTCCCTACTTCTCTCCAAGCTTTCAGCTCTGAGCCTGTCCCCACCAACTCTGCTCTGGTTTTCCAACTACCTGTCCAATAGAAAATAATCCACTAGATAGCTTGAATCAACCTCACCATTCCTTGACACCCCCACAGGAGTTCCTCAAGGATCCATATTAGGCCCTCTTCTTCTTCTTCTTTCGGCTTTTCCCGGTTAGGGGTCACCACAGTGGATCACCTGTCTGCTCATGATTGGCAGTGGAGTTTTACGATGTCGAGTTGCCAGCCTGGTGCCCAACCTTCCATAGAAGGCACACACACGCACACACTCACACTCCCACCTAGGGCCAATTTGGAGTGTCCAATCTACCTACAACATGTCTTTGGGATGTGGGAGGAAACCGGAGCACTCAGAGGAAACCCACGCGACCACAGAGAGGACATGCAGACTCCACACAGAAGGCACCCCAGCTGAGGATTGAACCAGAGAACCTCATGCTGTGAGGCGACAATGCTAACCACTGCACCACCGTGGACACCCATCCATATTAGGCCCTCTACTTTTCAGTATTTTCATTAATGACTTTCATTTTTGTGTCCCCAACAACTCGGTTATTCAATATGCAGATGACTCAGCTATAATTTCTACCTCTAAAACCATACCTGAACTACTCTCATACACACAGCAAGCATTCTCCTCTATTGAAAGCTGGATGACTAGCAATCATCTCGCACTCAATCCAAACAAAACCAAACTTCTTCTCTTCTCCCCGAAGAAAACCACCATTATAAACAAACCAGATTTCAAAATCTGCTCATTAAATAAAACCACCCTAGAAATGTTCACATTCACAAAACTGCTAGGTGTCACCAAGGATGAAATCTTAACCTTTGACCAGCACATCCACAATAACAAAAAAAAAAAAAAAAACACCAGAAGCTAGGATCCCTCTATAGGCATAAACACTTCGTCAACCCCACTACCAAACAAACCTTGGCCTCCAACTTTCTACTACTCTCCTTACTATATGGTGCCCCCCCTCCTTACTGACAATTGCACATCCCTAAAAAATAAAATGGAAACCTGTTATAATAAAATCGTGAGATTTGCATATAATGCCACCTACTCCTCCCATCACTGTTCCTCACTTCACGCACTCAAATGGCTTGAGCTACCTCAATACCTCATTCACCAGCAACTCTTGATAGCCCACAAGATTATCTATAAACCCCTTGACTGTCCGGCCCTTACCTCCACTCTAACTCAATACCACCCAAACAGACCACTTAGATCAAAAAATTAGACCCTGCTACTCATCCAAAAACCGGCACTCCCTGCTGGACATGCACCCTACTCTTTCTGCATTGCAAACTCTGGAAGTCACTCCCTACATCACTCAGAGTCACCAATAATGCCAGATCCTTCAAAGAGGTCCTCCATTCACATTTATCTACCCATTGGCAATGCTCCTGCTCCACACCCCACATTACCTGACCCCTTCCAGCTGTTCCATTAGCAAATTTGTACCCATACTCTGTATAACTGTTTGGTTCTACCTGACATAGCCGAAACCACACAACACCGACAACCACATCACCGACACCACATATTCGACAGTCCATAAACACGAAACCACACATAACCGACAACGAAATAACGACGGTACACACAACGAAACCCCATACACTGCACACACCAATAACAATTATTAAAACAAAACACATCCCCATTCCACAAACCACACACACAACACAAGCACACCAAAATCCTTACAACCCCACACTAAACCTTACCCTAACCCTAAGGTCCGCCACTATCGCACACACCACTACCCGCTCCCTAACCTAACTCACTTAACCCGCCTACCCGCCCTAACCCTAACTCACTTAACCCCTAACCCTAACTCACTTAACCCACCCCTATCGCCTCCCTACCCTAACTCACTTAACCCACCCCTATCGCTGCCTAACACTAACTCACTTAACCCACCCCTATCCCCACAGACCGTCAATCTCCACACTTACCTGCCTCGCACTAACGCGTCCGTCACTCGCTCACACAGCCTTTCCCCATGTCGGCATCCTCGGCGTTGGTGTTGTCATCCGTCGGTCTTCTGCATTGTCGATGTTCTGCAACCCGCGATTGTCGGTCTTCTTCTCGGTCTTCTGCGCTGTCGACGAAGTCAGGTAGAACCAACTGTTTATATACTGGTATGACTGTTAAACATTTTCAGTTTGTAATTCACATTGCAACTGTTCATATTCTGTTATGACTGCTAAAATTTCAAAAATACATATGTCTAGCTAATATTTTGTTTTTTCTTTTTTATTTGAACTTCAATCTGTAACCTAACTGTATGCTGAACTTGTTGTCAGATTTACTGTTTGTTTGTACATGTCTATTCGGAGCTTTTCTCCCCAGGCCTCCACTGAAAATGGGCTCACTCCGGCCCAGTAGACACTCCTGGCAAACAAATGTAAAATAAATAAAATAAATAAATAATACAAGCTGCAGTAGTGTAGGTTTTAACAAGGTTTTTTTAAACAATCTGTAGCTGCGACAGGGTGCAGTCTGGCGTTGTTCATAGTGGACCATCAAGAACACTTAGGGACTTACACTGGCTCTTTAAAATAAAAGTTGAATGACCAAGTTCTGAGACTTAAGCAGCGACATAACTCTCAATTGTCAAGATTTTAGCAGTATGTCCAGATTTTTACCTCATTCTTTTAGCCTGCTCCTCATAAAATGTGTGGTTTTCTGTCATATCAGTGAGGACTGAACTAACTTTCACACTTCATATCCTTTAGAAAACGCATAACACAAAACTTTTTTATTTCAGCAACTTTCTAACAATATTTAAAATATGCTCCTTTTTTTGGGCCTTTTTTCTCCCACATTATTTTTGTTTTTTTTAAGATTTTGTTTCTGCTAAGAGGTTGAGAGGTATGCACAGCTGAATTGGGGACAGCAACATTTAGCTTCATGTTTAGCAGATATCAAAGCGAACTAAAACAATAAGTTAAACTCTATAAAATTAATATCAAATTACTCATTAAGCAAAACTATTAGCAGACGACTACCGTGCAAAATGTGACTGAATTTAGTCAAGGATGCAGACCGATACCATATAAAATGTGCCTGACTTTAGTTAAACAATGCCTAAAGACTGCCCAGACAATTAGCAGGGACTAGTGATTACCTACAGAATTCATTACATTTACTCAGTTATAAAGAGGGTGCAAACATAGCAAAATGTGCAATAAAGCAAAATAAATGTTTCTGAATAGGCTATTTCAATCCACCCCTTTCATTTAACCAACCAGCCGCATTCCAAACACTGTAAATCAGTTTTTGTAAATAAAACTAACACAAGAAGTATGATTAGCAAGAAGAGTATACAAACAGCTTTCTAAGATTCTGTTTATGCCACAACGTACCTGCCCCCTTATGTTTCCACTACAAACAATTACAAGACAGAGAGTGAAAAAGTAGCAGAGTGCTGTAAGAGAAGATGGCAGGAGTGGGGGAGGTAAGAAAGAAAAGAGATTCATGAGAAAGAGAGGACACAGTATACTTCTGACAGCTTGTGACACTTAAAAAATGTCATTTTTTAAATGCAACCCCCCCCCCCCCCCTGAGTTAGTACAACACAAAAAAACAATCAGAGAAAATGGCATAAGAGAATTACAACCAAATGTGCTTTGACAGAGCACAGTCCAAAGTTTTTTACAGTGGAGAACTTTGCAACTACCTTCCTACTGCCCTGATGTTTGTATGCTTCATCCATACGTACAAACCTAAAACCTAAAATTCAACCTAAGCTTTTACTATAATAAAATAAGATTTTCCTCAAGTATTCCTTCAGTTACTCACCACTGCTTGGCACTAAAACAAATGAAATGGCTAGAACTACCAAACCACCAAACCCCTTAGTTTATTCCCAATTAACCATAGCCCACAAACTACTATATCAACCTGAATACTGTCCTGCATTACAAAATATTTTAACCAGCTATGCTCCTACTAGACAGTCATAATTGATCCTCCTTACTACTGCCAAATCAAGAAACTCAGCAAGTGAGTCATTGAACTCAAATTATATGAAAAACTATGGACCTCCATCCCTCTCAACATAAAATGTACTTCACACCCACCCAAATTCAAACCTCTTCTCAACGTAAACCTCTCTCAAAAGTGGCTATGCTCTTGCAATACTCCTGATTAATGTATATCTACTCTAAATACCAACTCCCACTGTCATCCTGGTGAAAAATCCTAATCTTTCTCTACTCTCCCTTGCATTACCTAACAAAAGACTCCTCCTACTCCCAAACATATATTTTACATTTTCCCTACTTTTACTCAAGGAAAGGTAAGAATTGTTATATTCCCTTCATTTGCACTGCTTTGTACAATGCTTACCCCATACCTACTGCACTGTAATGTCTATTAAATGCCATGTACACTGTTTTGTGCAGTACCTACCCTACACGTATTGCACGATAATGTCTGTTACTGATACTGTTCATCTTCTATACTCCAACTTTTTATTCTCTATGACCGATATTGTCAATCTTCTATACTTCAACCTTAATCTGTGTAATTTGACACTCTAACCTTCATTTCTGTATAAACCCTATACATCTATTGACAAACTTTTATTCTACCACCTCCTTCCCTTTTTTTATCCTGACACTATTAAACTGTCCATTTCTTTTTAATTCCAACTTACCATGTATACTTATGCTAATCATCCAAGACGGATTATCATAACCAGATGCTAAATAAAATTACCACCCATCTCAGACTTTTTTTATGTAAAATTATTGAGAATGTAGTCCATATTTAATCATGTTTTCCATCTAAATTTTTGTTTGAATAGCTTTAGAATTTGACACAGCTCTGAGAGGGCCCATCTTCTATCTGCTAATTATATTATTAACAATGTTAATTACTGACACTGTGCTACAAGGGCTTAATTGTTGTATTCCATCTTGGTCCTCCTCATGATACAACAGCTATTGCACTACCAGTGGAAAGCAACCCACGGCTAGGAATGTTGCTTTCCTCCTGTGTTGCAACAGTTGTTGGTCTAAGTTTGTTTATTTTCATTCCGTTGGATTACTAGTATGATGAATTGTTGTCCACAAAATGCTTCTTGTGCATCTACTGACACACTATACAGTTACGGCCATTAGCTTCAGCTGTTTATAACTCTTACCGCTGGGGATCACTCAGTATCTTATATCAAGTTTAAATTTCAGATTCATGTTGCATACTGAGATATCATGTGGCAGCACTCAGATTTTGGCTTGCTATTTACAGTGTTGAAGTTTCATCTTGGAGATATTATTTTACTGAAAAAAAAAGAGTTTCCCTGCTGTACTGATGACATCCAAATTGACCTCTTTATTATATAATCCACAACATAGAAGACACAAATTAACAAATAATGACAATGCTAGTCTGAAAATATATTTATTACAATTGCATACTATGTGCTATCTCATGTAATTTGTAAAAAGCTTACAGTTTCAGTAGAAAAAAAAAAAAAAAAATATATATATATATATATATATATATATATATATATATATATATATATACACACATTACTGGCTTTTTCTCTGTTAAGTCATTAGCTGAGCTAGCAGGTGGAATGCTTTTTTATTAAAGACATTATAGCTAGATTATAGGGTTGCCACCTGTCCCTATTTTTGCAGGACATTCCCTGGTGCATGCCTGAGATTGTAGGGCAAAAGGTGTTTACTGAGTTACTTTAATAGTTAAATAAAACAATGATTTGTATTTGAAACACTTTAATATTGTAAGATACACTAGAAACATCTAAAATTCTACAAGAGTATGCTTTTTATTTTGAAAAAATTGAAGCCCTGCCTCCTGCACTAGTAGTGTGTATGGTTTATCCTGCAAAATTTCACATGTCCATAAAAAAAAAAATCCCACTGTTGGGCATCTGAAACAGTGGCAACTATAATAGCTTAATCAGTATTTGTTTGGCAGTTAACACCGAGATTAAGGCCAGGAACTATTAATGTACTAATTCCTATAGACCAGGGTTTGATTCTATTGACATCTGTTTGCCTGTTGTGTTATTTATTGCCCTTGAAAGGGATACAATGGCCCAGTGGGATTACCCCATTAGTAAATAAATAAAATGATGAATTATTTACCTCTTCTTTAATCTGTAGTGTATGTATAGTTATGCCATGTTTGTGAACTGCTGGATTCCATTTCTGACTACGTGCTGTTTTAAGTTTTCCATTATAATTGTTTCCTGTTTTATGTGTAATGTTACCCAGGGGAAAAAATCCTCCACTATATTTGTGTTTTTGCCTTGGGGTATATAGATTCTAATTATGCAGATTGTCTTGTGTTTGTTGATTTTGAATGAGAATATGAGAAGGGGAAGGTTTGAGAGGATGTAGGGAAAAATGTGAGGTATTTTTATAGATAATAATAACTCCTCATGCATTTTTTTGGTTCCATCTGACTTCAGCATGTTATAATTTCGGGGGAGAGTAGGATTCTTTGTCTTTTATTTCTTGCTCTAGACAGGTTTCAGCGGCTGTGTGTATGACAGGGGAGCAATACACAATCCAAGCATAAATTGTTGGTAATTTGTTTCAAGTGCTTATTAGGTTTATATTAAAGAGGTGCATGCTATTGGACTTTTCTTTGGTGTAGTGAATCGATTTTGGGACGTAGCACTGTTTTACGGTTAGATTTGCTAAGGCTGGCAATGATGGGAGTATTTGTTTAGTTTTGCATTGTACACTCAGTTTTGAGTGGCAGTGCATTGAATACCACTAATATATCCTAGCATTATATAACATCTTGCTGTTAACCCCAGAAATTACCATAGTAGGCCCCTGTTAAAACCCAGTCCTTAATCATAAACAGCCCACCCTTTTACAGGATGGAACAACATGGATATGTAATTTACAAATGTCGCTGTGGCCAGCTTGGTAGAACTGAGCAGCCTAAGGAAATGTAACAATTCTCACATGTTCTCAGACAACCAGTTAATTATTAAAGAAAATAGCACTGTATGTGAGAGATGGAAATACTCAACTTCCTTGGAAACAAAAATCTCACATACAAAAGAGGTTGTCAGGAATACCAACAATACATCCCTCACATAGACACCAATCATCGCAGACACTGACTGTCTTATGCTGAGGCACTAAAAAGAAATTTTCCCAAATAACTAAGATCTCCAAAGTCTCTCAATGGCAACACCACTCCTCAGCAATCACTACAACATACACCAAAAGCAACAACAAACATCTCACATAAGCCTACACTCAATGGTCTGCTAAAAGCAAAGCCCATAAGGCAAGAGTATACTTAATCTATTAATGTTGTCATTGGGGAATCTGTTTTGTGACACACAGATGCCCACTCAGCAGGTTAGATACTAAGAGGAAAACAGTCATTTACCTATCTGGAGCCAGGATCTGCAATATCATACATGCACTTAAATTACTGAATCCCAGGTACCAGTACGATTCTATCATAGTCAATGTGGGTGTTAAAGACCTGACACACACCTTACTGGACTATATGAAAAGAGATATAATGGATCTCTCAGAGTATGTGTCACAGATAAGCATGAGCCTTGCATTGAGCAGCATTCTACCTGCACCAAGGATGATGAACATAAAACAATTGATTTTGGTGTCACTCCATGGTATTCAGTTTCAGTCAACATGGGAAGACATGGTCAAAAGGCCATGTTGTTTTGCCAAGGATGGACTGCACCTGTTCCCACTAGCCTTTCAGATATTGGCAAACATTTTATCCACCTCCTTAGAGCCTTTTTAGGCAAGGATCAAAAGACACAACTACCAACATAGTAAAATAGTCTACAAACAACATTAAGGTTTTACTCCCCAATGCTTGGACCCTAAATAAAAAAACTCCACATCTTTCAAGCCCTCCTCATTCTGGAGAAAGTACACATCTATGCCATGATCCAGACTTGGTTTAAAGTTGTAGAAAGTACTCTAACAGTACAAGGCTACAGTGCCTTCTACACATTTAGACCAACAGCAGCAGAGATTGGGACCAAAGGTGGAGGTATCTCGATCTATGTCAGCAACAAACATACCTCCAGGTTGGTTAAACAGGAGGATACCATGGAGCTCATCCACATACAAGTCACCTTAGATAAGGTCCCTCGCCATATCATGGCTAGCAACAGGTCACCTTCTATGCCCCTAGAATCTCATGGCTCTTACCTAAACCTACTAGAGGTGCCCCCAATAAAACTAGACACCCTACTCCTGGATGATTTTAATTACCCCTTTATTGACTGGGAAATGTATACTGCCTCAAAATCACAGGCACAATCCTTCCTGAACCTTATTAACACAAGCATGCTGGAACAGATAGTGCATACTCCAACCAGAAGATTAAACATACTGTATCTGGTACTCACCAGCATGGAAGAGGGTTGCAACACACACCCCCCCCCCAACACCAAGGTCAGATCACAAAGCTGTTTCATTTGAAGTAAAAATCAACCCATAAAATCCAGCTAAATCAGCAACAGTTAGAAACTATTCAAAGGCAGACTACATCTTATCATGTGACAGTTTGTCAAAATTCAAAGTTCCCTTAACCACCAGCTATGGCTACCGATGTAGAAGTATTCACAGGGTCCCTATACAAACATATGAATAGCTGTATAGAGGCTGCCATACCTACAATAAATAAACCCAAAACAAACACTAAAAACAAATCCCACTGGTGGAGTCCACATTTAAATAAGGTATATAATAAAAGAAGATAGCTGATGTATAAAATCAGGAAGGGCAACACCCTTAAAGACAAGCACTCCCTTATTCAACTAAACAAGAAACTAAGAGGTTTAATTAAGTCCAACCATGCTAACTATGAGGTCAGGATAGCCTCACAGGCTAAAGACAATCACAAGGCCTTCTTCAGCTATGTCCTTAGAGATAATACACAGCAGTGTGCTGAACTGGTGGTGAATGTAACCACCTTCACTGACCAGGGTGACATAGCAAATCTACTTGCTGATAAATTCAGCTCAGACTTCATCCCCCACTCCCTTCAGCTTGACAAGATGAAATCCCCTCCAGCATAATTCCCTCAGCTATCATCAGGGACCAGGTGTTTGCAAGACATGCTAAAGCAAATAACACTGCCTACATGTATCCCAGCAGAATCGCTGGTTGCCTCCTGAACAAGCTAAAACATGACCTGTCAGGACCACTTGAGGCACTTTTCAACTATAGGCTTGACAAAGGCTATGTTCCAAGTTAACAGAGGACTACAACACTTATTCTCCTCCACAAGGGCAGACCATCAACCAACCCAGGGGGGCTACAGATCCATCAGTTTAACAAGCCTAATATGCAAAGTTATGGAATGAATTATAATGGAAATGATAAACAAGGACACTGGAAACCCACAGCACCTTACCTATCCTAATTTGGCTTTGTTAAGTGAAGGTAATACCTACTTAACCTGGTAGACTTCTTTGAGAGAGTCACCAATGTAATGGATGAGGGTAAAAAAAAAATGCATAGTGTATCTTGACCTGGATAAGACGTTGGATACAGTACCCCACTTAGGCATTGTTGACGAGATATCTGAGCTAGGTGTAAATCCTTAAATAACTCACTGGATCACTAGCTGGGTCACAGACAGGGCCCAAGAAGTGAGGATCGATGGGACCACTTCCACCAAGAGCCTGAACACCAGTGGAATATTCCAAGACACCATTAACATGCAAATGGGTTTGGCCCAGACACATGACTGGTGCCTAAGCAATGGCCTAAAACTCAATGTCAAAATTGATTTATAAGGCCCTTTGGGAAACTATCAAATCAAGTTAATTAATGCATTGATAAAATGCCCCTAAGAGTCGACCTGCTAGAAAGGGATCTGGCAACCTATGTTGACAGCAGCCTGGCCTTTGACTAACACATAGCTATGATAATAAGAAAAATCATTCTATGTCACCCAAATAATAAGTAAGGGTATGGCATCCAGGTCCAAGGAAGTTATAGCACCAGTCTGCTTGGACTTATCAGATCTATCATTGAATACAATGTCTCCTTTGGCATGTATCTTACCAGACACCTACATCAATTGGAATATCCACAAAAGTTTCTCACCAGGAAAATTCAGGGCATGAATATTCTCTCCTACACTGAATGCCTAAAGACTCTGTCGCTGAATTCATTATCTACAGGCTGCTGAGGGGGGAATCTTTACCTGGTTTGCATGGTTTCTTAAGTCCCATCCCTGATGGATCTGTTGCATATGTGCAAACTACACAGCACCAGAAACACTAGATCCACAAATCTAAACTTTGCTAGTGGCATAAACAGTACATGCTGCAGAGTTAGAACTGGCTCCCTAACTATGTAAAACAGAGTTCATCCCTGACCCTATTTAGACAAAACCTTAACAACTGGATGGGGAATCATAAATTTATCCCTGGTTTCACCCTCATGCCCCTTATGGACAGAGGCCGTCAATAAGAAGAGTATTATCCTAACTAATAGCCTCCATCCACAAATTCTTAGTTACCTACCTATTAATATGCCCTCCCATATAGATGTCCATGAAAAATGGGAACTAAATGGTTTGGGGTGTGTGGCTAGGCTTGTAAGGACCCTAGTGGTTGTTAGCCTACTAACAACCTGTGAACCTATGTTACATATGGGAGAGTGCTCTGAGTGATTGTACCTGAAGAGGTGAATGGTTGTTTAAGAAAACGGCAGTTGAGGAGACAATATTGAAGTGCTACCGGGTACGTGTGTAGCTGGAGATGGTAAAGATTGCATGTGTGCTGATAAGATGTTAGATAAGCTAGTAGAAAAAAAATGAGTTGAAAAGGTACTGACAATACTTGTGAGAGTAACAGTAGTAGAAATAGATGTGTTTAGTGGTTAAGATTGTGAGGTGTATGATAAGGAAATTTAAACTAGATCTGAGGAAACAGTGTAACTGAGCATATCACAAGGTGTCCAGAAAGCTAATTCAGACAGTCCTGCAATAGGTTGAAGTCCCTGAAACATTGGCAGAATAAGTGTAGGCTATGTACTGTGAACCAGTGACACAAGTACGAACAGTGTTTGGACTCACAGAGGGGCTCCTAGTGGGAGTGGGTGAGCATTAGGATTCAGTTCTGAGCCTATTGATGTTTATACTGGTGATGGACTACATTATAGAAGATGTATAAACAAAGCTCCTACATTTATTTATTTTTATTTATTTTATATTTGTTTACCAGGAAAGTCTGACTGGACATATGTCCTTTTTTATTGGAGGTTCAGGGAGAAAAGCTCCAATTAACTAAATAAAGTAAGGTACATATAACTGCATGTAATAAACTTTAGAAATAAATATAGAAGATACAGGGACATTCAGTTTAAAATACATAGAGAAGATACATAATTACACACAGTTTAAGGTAACATTGTATATACACAGACGTTTTTCAGCAGGATACATTGATTGCAGTCACATGGAGAAAATATTCAAGTATCATATATAATAGTAGCATGTAAGGAAGAGATTTCACTAAGTCTTCAGCGTTATAGTTAGTGATACTTGTGTGTGAGTTACAGGAGAGATGGTGGTAATGTTGCTGGTCAGGATTTTGAATGAGGGGATAGGAGCTATAGATCCAGTAGGCAGGAAAAGCAGGAGTTTAGTTTTGTTTGGATTTAGAATTAGTTGAGATTTGGTAAATTATTCTTTAACAGAAAGTAAGTATTCATGAGTTATTGTGTGTAGTTCTTGTAAGGAAGAAGCAGAACATATTAGTGTTGAGTATTCTACATATTGTATGGCAGAAGCATGTGTAGTAGAGGTATGGAGATTGTTAGTAAACAGAGAGTATAGTAGGGATCCCAGGATGGAACTTTGGGGAGCTCCTGGAGTGACTGGAAGAAGGAGGGAGAGGTGCTGCTGGCATTTTACTGCTTGGTACCGACAATCCAAATAGCTTTGGAACCAAGAAATGGTGGATTTGCTGAAATTTAGATCAGGAAGAACATTAATAAGTTTACTATATGACACCATGTCAAAGGCCATAGAAAGGTCAATAATTGTTTCTGTGATGATTTATTGTGTTGGTGAAAGACGTTAGAGCAGTGCTAGTGCCGTGGAAGGGGTGGAAGCCATGCTGAGTGTTGGACAGGAAATTATGTGTTTATAAGTGGTCCATAATTTGAGAATGAATATATCTCTCCAGTATTTTACATAGAGGGGACAGAATAGCAATTGGATGGTAGATGGTCAACTCAGTTGAGGGATCCCCTTTGTGTAGTGGAATGATATGGACAGTTTTCCAAATTGCAGGAATGTGATTTTCAGCTATGGCTCTGTTAACAAGTATTGTTAATGGGTAGGCAATTGCATCAGCAGTGATTTGCAGAAAGTATGCAGGTAGTTTGCCTACAGCCAATGTTGTAGGTTTTAGTTCATTGAGCATTTTTTATTGTATTTATAGGAATGGGCTGAAATGAAAAGATATTATTAATGTGAGAATTTGGATGATTTGGGAGGGGTGCTGGGGGTTAGATGAGACTAGAATGGACTCAATCAAGTATTTGTTGAATTGAGTTGGTATGTTTTCTGTGGTGTTTGAAGTATTTTGGGAGGGTGTACTAAATTTACCTGGTAGGAGTATGTTAATAATGGCTGCCCAGAACTTTTAAAGATTGTCTTAGTGCTTTATTTGTATGCTGTGGTAGTAGTTAATTTTGTCTAGTTTAACTGATTTCTTTGCTTTGTTTCTGAGCTCTTGATAGTTTTATTTTGAAGTTTGTGATCTGTTCAATGCCATTGTTTCCAGCTTTGTTTCTGGCTTTGAGAAGTAACCATGTTTCTTTAATAAGCCAGGGGCCAATAAAAAGTCTGAATCAGACTGTTCTGGAATGAGCATGTGAGTTAAGGATATCTAAAAAGGAAGAGTTGAAGTATTTGACAGCTTCATCAAGATTGAGTTGTTTGAGTGAAGTCCAGTTACAGCTTTTTAGGCTGGATATGAAGTTGCTGGGGTTAATTTTTTTTTGTCTCTAATTATGAGGTAGGTAGTTGTTTTTGTTTGATGAGACTGATACCTTCGTAGAAAGTTTGGTAGATTGTCACTCAGGCTGTCTGAGAGGCAAACAGAGTGTGAGATATGCTGTGGTGTATTCATCAAAATCCAGTCAAGTATTGACTACCTTTTGGTTGTTTTGTCTATTCTTGTAGGAGACCGGATGTTGTGTAAATCCATGGAGGCTGATACAACTAGTGGGATTAGTAGAACTGCAGGTGAGTCAAGTAATGTTAAAATCATGTATGATGATTGTTTGCTGTGGATGTGAAGTAGTGGTCTAGTGCAGTAAGTTTTCCAATGTGGATACGTTGTTTCCGGGTGGGATGTAGCAATCAATTATGTTAAGCTGTTTATTGGTGTTAATTTTTAATTTGAAAAGAATTTCTTCAGTGTTGTCAAAGGCTGGGCTGATTAGATCTACAGTCTCAATTTTAAGGTGATTTTCTGTATAAGAATGCTATACCACCTTCCCTTCCACAGTATGTTGTATCCCAGAGCCAATATTTCATTACTATTAATAACTGGTTTTAAACATGTTTCTGTTAGAGCTGCTATGTCTGGTGAGTATAGTGACAGAGTGGCATGCAGATCATCAATTTTATTTGTGATGCTTCTGTGACAAAGGGAGATACTTCCAGCCCAGCTATCTGGAATTTTGTAAACAATTATACGTCATTTGTGGATTTCAACATGATCCATATAAGATGCTTGTGTTACAACTGTATTAGAACTATACGCTATGTGTATATCTAATTTGTTTGTACAGACATGCGTGTTAAAAAAAGGTATTTTGTAAAGTGCTGAGCTTAAAGATGTATCCAAAGTGTGCCCTGCTGGAAGAGAAAAGAAATGTACATACACTATTGTAACTGTTTAAATGTATATATTTTAACTGTGGAAATTGGAACACAGGAGGTTAACTTCATTCCAGCAAAACTTCAGAAAAATAGCTGAAATTAAATTACTTTATGACAGCAAGAGAGAGCATGTATATACTAGGGTGCTCTCTGTATTGTGTTGAAAGAGAAATAATTACTAGGCTTGAGATATGGAGGTGTTTATTGTTTTATGACTTCCAGAATCTGCCATAGATTTGAGGTCTATGCATTTTTATAGGTAGATGCTAAATGCTACCAGCTGCTATCAATGGTTGTTTTGAGCCTGGGGACTAGGAGTCAGATGACAAGAAATGATGTCATTCTGCAAGCTAGGCCAGCAGTAATATTTAAGATATTAATTTGAGAACTCTCCAAGAGAAAGACAGCATTCTGTATTCTGTCTTGGACCTGACAAGAGGACCCATTCACCACACATTTGCCTTGCTCATAAGTAAGTTAACTAGAGTACAGCAATTCTTTTAGATATAGTCAGGAATATAGTGGAACTCAGTTTAGATAGTTTTTCTTGATTTATTTATGACTGTCCTGCAATGTTGTTTTAAATATTTCCTGTGATTTTGAACTCTGATGTCACTGTAAATATATATTTAGTATTGTCTTGTTCTTTTATTTATTATTAATACATTTAAGCCTTTCATTATGGCTGATCTGTGCAGGGATATTTAAGTTCTGAGAGTACTTGCATATTTATTTGATGACACTGTGGGCCACTCCCAATAGCATTGCTCTTGGTCAAACTACCCTTTGTATTAATAGTAACATTACACAGTAAGATTGGACACCCTTTTTATGGCCTTAAAGTAGCTGATAAGGAGCTGGCTGGTGGCAGTGATAACTACGTTATAGCCTGGGTAGAATGGGACATAGCTAGTAAACCTGTGCCAGCCTTTCCCAGGTGTGTGTCTGTGTATAAATCAAACCTCAAAGAGTGTGTGTGTCAGCTACTTGGGCAGAAGGTGCTGGCAGTCTTGGCTAAGCCACTCAGCTGAGATCTCAACTCTATAGCTGTGCCAGTAGGGAGTCTTGTTGGGGATCTGGAGAAAGAGGGAGAAACCAGCCCCAGACTGACTGTGGTCTCTGTGTGCTCTTAAGAGAAATTGTACTTGATGCAGAGCTGCATCTTGAAATACTGTGTGTGTACTTGTTGTCCTCCCAATGTATGACCTCCAATAGTGCCAGTGGTGAGGACCGAGGCTCCTTGATTGCTGGGCCAGTGGTGGGGCATCACATTACACTGCCACCCATAAATGTGGTGCCCCACCACTGGACCAGTGATCAATCATCCTCATTTTGGAGATGTAAGGATGAGAGTTATGATTTAAATCTCTAATGTACATTTTGTTTTTTTCATGCCAGTACTTCTAAATGTAGTTTGCCTGACCTTACAAGGATGTAATAATATATATGGTTGGCTCTGCTGAAATGTCTTGTGACTAAGAATTAGTTTGTTTAATTTATCCAGTTCTGCTGTTAACCCATTGATTGTACATTTATTATGGTGTATAAACCTGCCCATTAATTCACAGCCTACCTTGCCAAAAAAATAAAAAATAACCTCATGAAAGTTATATACTTAAGTTTCACATTCAAAAAACACCATGGTAGTTACACCATGATCCTGGGCATACTTGTTCATGTTCATTTTAATGTTCTAATAGTTTTTTTGTATATTCAATAATTTAGTTGTGTATGTGGTCTGGTTGTTGTAATGTGTATCTTAAGTGATAATTTAATTTGGCATTGAGTTTTAGGCCATGACTTTGGCACCAGTCATTGTCTGGATTAGACCCACTTAGAAGATGTTGGTGTCTTGGGGGAATCAATAATATAAAATCGTATTTTTTGTATGTCAGGTTAATCTAATGATGCGTCTACTGAATCAGGAAACAGAAGTGCTTTGTGTATTGAGTTTCATGTGATTCAGAGTGTTTTTTTCTGACCCTTTCTCTGAGTAGCATCAGTTTTAAATTTGTTATATAATTAAGTTGGGCAAAAAGAGCCAATGTCTCCATATTGGGAAGAAAGAGGTTTCTCCCCTTTACATGATCTATTTTGTGCTCTTATATTTTAGGGAATGCTAAATTTCAAGATCAGTTGGGAAGAATTTGAGTTACATGGCTTGGTCTTTGACTGGTAGTTGATCTGCTGTTCAGATAGCACAGTTTTCATATCTCACTGGAATGCAACATATTCCACCAAGACATAGTTATCTATATATCATAAGTACACAGCTACCTGTAATTCTGTTAAATTGTACCAAAGCTTATTGAAGTACAGATTTAAGGATTCTGACAGCTCCGCTACAACAGCAGAACTTAGCCACAGTAAATGTTCTTATTTCCCTTTTCTTCAGCTGCATCTAAACTGAAGATTTCATCCCAACGGTATATTACAAGAAAGGTGTGCCATGTAAAAACATGACTTGTTGCAAACTATATTATAATGTGCTGAACCACATACATACCAAGTCAGCTGTTATTTCACATAACTGTTGTTTTATATTTCTTTTATCCGGTATGTAATTTAGACAGTGAAAACCTTAAGGTCTCTACCCTTGTATCAGGGTTAGACTTAAGTACAGTCTTAATGTCTGCAACAACTGTTAGGGAAAAAAGATGATTCTGTTTGCTTTCCCTTAACATTATTGCGCCACAGTCAAGACATAAGGAGGTTTTAACACAAAATATACTGCTGCTAACTGTATGAGTTAATGAAGAGTGTGGTTGTACAAAATGATTCCAGAAAATACTGTAGTGCAAATGAAGAAGAGTGAAAGGGACATATTTTGTCTGAGGATAATGTGATAGATGCATGTGATTAGAATCATTTGGTCATAAATGCAGTCTCTATCTAATTTTCATTTCAGATTTACTTTTTCTGTGGTGTTCCCAATCATTCTAAACACATTGACAGTTATAAAACTATTTTCGGTCTTTCATACACAGGACTTCTTCAGTTCTAGTTTGCAATGATAGATGTCTCTCATTTTCTTTCCTAGTTAGCAAGATGAAATTCTAATGCTTATGACAAATGCTAATAATGACCTATAAAAGAGCAGTAAATCAAATAATAGCCTAACAAAAGCTTAATCATGTAGTTCCGTGCTAGACAAGTATTTTTCTCCATATGAAATGTAATCAATAATATAAATTAAAGCAGTTAGCATGCCTAGCAGATTAACAATAGTTGATACTATCTGGTCCTTAGCAATGAGATGGAAGGTATACGTTTACTTGCATGCAATGGGCAATATCAAGGCAGCCAGAGAAATAAACTAAAAAATAATGTATACAATATGTACAGCTGTGTTTTTGCCTGTCTTGGTCATTTATTAGTTTTTATGAATACTTGTAGTTTTACTATATAATCCTACAGATGCACCTGTAAGAAATATGTAATATAGTATTCATGCATCACTTTTATTTCATGATGCTAAGAAATGCTATGACGTTTGCATTTCACTATAGAACTCGTTCAGAATAAGTCTCTGACAAAAGCTGCTTTCAGAAGACCCTAAAGCAAGGGAAACTTTACCGTAATCCTATAAAACATACTTGTCTATTGCCATACAAGTGTTAAAAGTTTTTATAAATCTCAGACTTCATGCTTCAGGTTTACCTAACATCTTGCACCTCAAGTATATTACACCACCAAAATCTGATAAGCAAATTTTCCTGCATTTTTTCAACATGGACTATACAATTTATATGTGTTTATTGTATATACTGAATCTGTATAATGTGTAATGTGCTCAGTATATAACAGGCAAGTGACAATGCATCCAAATACAGATGGTCAGCAAATGGCATTTGACATACAAATGCTTTCTTTTAACAAAG
The DNA here is from genome assembly GCF_019279795.1 of Protopterus annectens. NCBI lineage: Eukaryota > Metazoa > Chordata > Ceratodontiformes > Protopteridae > Protopterus > Protopterus annectens. The sequence goes on along the minus strand of NC_056745.1, from coordinate 415,345,500 downwards.
CAAGTATAATTACAGTAGTAATCAGCACATTAGAAATTATACAGATTAAAAGTACAATAAATTAAGGCATGACATTCAGCACACTTGCTATAATGCAAGTCGCAAATACACAACATTTAGGGTCTGATATACCACATAAGCATATAATAACAATACTTAACAATATCTATAGTAAATCTGCAGTTCACATGACACCATATCACTAAACAAAATGAAGGTGTGCATAATAAATCATTGTATAGCTTAGAATTTATCAGCATAGGTGCTCTGCACTTGGTCTAAATGCAGGTTTGTCAACATCTGTTCAATTGACCACATTTGGTCACTTTATGCAGATAGTCAACAGATATATGAGATAGACAGCCTCCAGGTAGGGGAATATTCCCTTGCCCCAGGGATTGTGTAATCTCTGAGTTATTATATATACTTAGCAGGGGAGGGGGCTTGCCCCACTTAAAAAAATAAGATATTATTTGTTGTTTTAGAAAATTGCATGCACTGAGATTCTTTCTTGGCACATGTGCGATGATGTGTCGATGTTCAGATTGTGGATCTTTTGCACAGAGGTTGACATATGGGATACCCAACTAATGTGAGTAGACCCATCTGCATATGTACATATCTGTACTGACTTGCTGCTTTGGTGTGATCAGCTGGCCCCAAAAAGTGTATCAAATGCATAGCCTATGAAGAAGACTGCTTCTTCCCTATTCAGTGATATAAAAAAAACAGTGCATGGCAACATTATACATCCATTGGTCTGACTGTGGCATGAGCCTCCTTGGAATTGCTTACACTTAAAGGTAGGCAATTGTGGGAATGCATGCAGTTATTGACATCATTCATTAAATCCAAACATTTTGAAACTTTAAACCATGAAGAAAACAAGTCTCATGACATCTCTGCTCATGCCTGTGGAAGGATTTAGGAAGGGAACAAGCATGAAATTCAAAACAGAAGTGGACAATGAACAGATATCAACAGAAACAGTTAAAAAATGGAAGATGAAGAGGATGACCAGAAAAAAGAAAGAAAAAGAAAGAAATGATATATGGAAACCCCACAATTACAGCAGAAAGCACAGATAATTGTTTGAACAACCACATGTTGATCAAGAATTAATGCACAAATGACTTGGGGGAGATAAACTGAAAGCAAAACATGAAATGCTAGTAATGGGAACTCAAGACAATGGAGTATGTCCACAATGTTTCATAAACTCTATAGAAAAATATAAGCTGCAGACAAATGAAGGTTCTACACCAAAGAACTAGAAGGTTACACATCTTACTGCAGGCTGCAGTACACTTATGGTTAAAGGTTTGTATAGTGAAAGACACAGCAATGTGACTGTATTATAAACATTATAACTTAAAGAAGCTGAGAGGCATTGGAAACATGAAGACCTAAGCAATTTGCAAATAAAATAAATAAAAAGCACATTTGTACATAGAGTGACAAGTCAGTAGCACATATGTACATAGACAAGTCAGTAGCATAATAAATAGGTATATACAGTATACAATGTGTGTCAACAGAGTGTGTGGCATATAGGAAAAGTAGTAAGCAAATAATATGAGTGATATTATGTTTAACTCACAGGGCAGGCTAATATAGTCTAAAATGACCAAACATCTTGTATGGTATATAAAAAGTAAAATTATTGCAAAGAAACACCCCAGCAGGACATAGCTAATAATATAATACATTTTGCTTGGCGTAAAAACACATGTTGACTGCCGTTTTAGCTACCCTTCACCCACCTACTTCTCCATTGTTCCTCTAACTGGCCAGTTAATTCATACTATCCTGTGGATTAATGGCAAAGTTACAGTGACCATCTTCAGGGTCAAAGGGCAACGAGTAACTGGTTCATCTGCTAGGCTATTGTACAGCAGGCAGTTTTAATTGTTCACTTCCTCAGGCACTAGTATGTAGCCATTAGTGCTGGGGATTTAGGGATGGAATCTCCATACATGCTAGCTAGTTTCCTGGAATGCAGCACTTTGCCACCATTTTATTAAAGCTGAGCATGCAGAAATATAGCCTACATCTTCTTCTGAGGCAAAAGAGCTCAGGAATGGCCCCTCATAACAAAAAAAAAATAAATTCTCTTTCATTTTTATTCAATTCCTTACAATACTCAGAACTTATACAATCTAATCCAGGCACTGATTCATTCTTACCTTTTTATCACATTTTCTATTTCTTCTGTTGTTATAACATTTTTGAAATAAATGTTTACTTTTTCAGATATTTTTCACTTTCCATTCTTTTTAACCATCCATTTCCTTTTTCATATATTTTGTTTACATTTTCAACCACCTCCATAATATTTTCTTATTTGTATTTATGTTCTTTTCTGCTGTCATCCTTTCTTCTCTCATTTCACTTGTTTTCCTTAATAAGGGGAACCTACTCTTTTTTCCTTTCAGAATAAAATGTTTGGCTATGCAACATCATTTCTACTTCTTCACCATTTTTTTCATACATCTGGTTTTCATATTCCCTTATTTTGTCATTTCCCTTTTCTATCTGTCTCTCATAATTCTGTAAACTTTCTTCAGATTTCATCATATTTATTTTTTTTTACTTTCCACTTCTAAATATATGTTATACTTCTGCTTAAACACTATCC